>NC_025697.1:4527415-4528725 GCF_000633955.1 Camelina sativa
TACTCGGGATCGTTGTTGAGAGAGCGAAGAAAAAAGAAAAAAAAAAAATGGTGGGAAACGACTGGGTGAATAGTTACCTAGAGGCGATCCTGGCAGCGGAACCAGGGATCGGCAATTCCAAATCGTCGCTTCTGTTAAGAGAGCGTGGACATTTCAGTCCCACTCGTTATTTCGTCGAAGAGGTTATCACAGGCTTCGATGAGACTGATCTTCATCGTTCCTGGGTTCAGGTATCTATCTCAATATATATATACACCCGATCGCTTCTGCGTTTTTTTTTTTTGTTAATGTTTCTGATTTTGATTTGAAAATCGTGATTTGATTTCTCTCCTTAGGCTGCTGCTACGAGGAGTCCGCAAGAGCGTAACACGAGGTTGGAGAATCTATGTTGGAGGATCTGGAATTTGGCTCGTCAGAAGAAACAGGTTCGTGATTTCGTTTTTTAGGATCCGATCGATTTTGAATTAGGAAGCTTCTTTGTATTGTAATGTTCACTTGATCGTTCGCTTCTAGCTAGTTGGTTTGAGTTAAGATCTGCTCTGAGTGAGTTAATTAGTCGTTTGTGGTTGTGATTGTGAAATGTTGTTTTGATTAGGTTGAAGGGAAGAATGCTAAGCGTGCAGCTAAGCGTCAGCTAGAGCGTGAAAAGGCAAGGAGGGAAGTAACTGCTGATATGTCTGAAGATTTCTCTGAAGGAGAGAAGGCTGATTTGCCTGGTGAGATCCCTACTCCTAGTGATAGCAACACCAAAGGAAGAATGTCTCGGATTAGTTCTGTCGACGTTTTTGAGAATTGGTTTGCTCAACACAATGACAAAAAGCTTTACATCGTCTTAATTAGGTATTTTATTCATCATCACTACTTGATAAGTTTGTTTGTTTTCACATGGTGGTGGTAACTAAGTAGTAGTAGAAATTATCTTGCAGTCTTCATGGTTTGATACGTGGTGAAAACATGGAGCTTGGTCGTGATTCTGATACTGGTGGCCAGGTTATTATCTTCTACTTACAAGCATTTTGTTTGTTTTTTTTGAGTTTTAGAATTTCTTGATTCACACTGTATAAAAACGATTTCTGCACTCAGGTGAAGTATGTTGTGGAACTTGCAAGGGCTTTGGGCTCAATGCCAGGAGTCTATCGTGTCGATTTGTTGACCAGACAGGTATCCGCACCAGATGTGGATTCCAGCTACTCTGAACCGTCTGAGATGTTAAATCCTTTAGACACAGATACAGAGCAGGAGCATGGAGAGAGTAGTGGTGCTTACATTATCCGTATACCTTTTGGTCCGAAAGATAAATACGTACCAAA
>NC_025697.1:4529909-4531690 GCF_000633955.1 Camelina sativa
GGCCAAAAGAAGAAATAAATTCTAACTACAAGATTATGAGACGGATAGAGGCAGAGGAACTATGTCTTGATGCTTCTGAGATAATCATAACTAGTACAAGGCAAGAGATAGAAGAGCAATGGCGCCTGTATGATGGTTTTGATCCGGTTTTGGAGCGTAAACTCAGAGCAAGGATGAAAAGGGGCGTGAGCTGTCTAGGCAGATTCATGCCTCGCATGGTTGTAAGTATCATCTCTGTCCTCTCTGATCCTCTATGTTCTTCTTCCGGAGTTAAACCCGAAAAGTTTTGTTTTTGTCATGGCTCATGGGTAGCCTTTGTCTTGATTCTAGGTTATTCCTCCAGGAATGGAGTTTCATCACATTGTACCACATGATGTGGATGCAGATGGAGATGATGAAAATCCACAATCTGCTGATCCACCAATTTGGTCTGAGGTTAGCATATCTTCAAATCATAGCCTTTTCTTTTCCTTTAATTAAAGGTTTTGCATTTTTCTATATATGTTTTACTGGTATCTTTATATTTACTGCAAAAATTCTTCACTTGGGCAGATAATGCGCTTCTTTTCTAACCCCCGTAAACCTATGATACTTGCTCTTGCTCGGCCAGACCCTAAAAAGAACTTGGTTACTTTAGTCAAAGCCTTTGGAGAATGCCGTCCATTACGGGAACTTGCTAATCTGGTAAGTCTTGTAATTAGTTTTTTAGAATCATGGTCTCCAACTAATTTTCTGGTAGTGTGTTTCACAATTTTCATTCCTTCTTTCACTACCTTTGATTGCAGACATTGATAATGGGAAATAGAAATGATATTGATGAGTTGTCCACCACGAATGCCTCTGTGCTGCTCTCTATTCTGAAGCTAATCGACAAGTACGACTTATATGGTCAAGTGGCAATGCCTAAGCATCACCAACAATCAGATGTGCCTGAAATTTACCGTTTGGCAGCCAAAACAAAGGTAATTTGTCAAACATGTTTACTTTTCTCATCCTTTTCAAATGGTTACAGGAAATTGTGAATTGACTTTCCTAAATTATCTGCAATGAATTCAGTGATCAATAATTGTTCCCATACACAAGATATTATTAACCTGTGTTTTGCCGTCTCTGTGAATCAGTTTAGTTCCTTGCATTGTTTATCTATCTTATCTCAAACCCTTTTTTCAGGGAGTATTTATAAATCCAGCGTTCATCGAACCATTTGGACTGACTCTAATCGAGGTATTTTATCATTTTTATCTCTTCAGTGCTCTACTCATTACAGGGTATCTTATTAATTAACGGGCACTGTATCTAACAGGCGGGAGCTCATGGGCTGCCCACTGTTGCAACAATAAATGGAGGACCTGTTGATATTCATCGGGTTTGTCGCTTTCCATATTTCAAAAGAAAATTTGCACTATACAGCACTATGCATCAACGCAGAGCAAGCTATAGCTGATATTTGCTACTACCTCGCAGGTTCTTGACAATGGTCTTCTAGTTGACCCTCATAATCAGCAAGCTATATCTGATGCTCTGCTGAAACTAGTTTCAGACAAACAGCTATGGGGAAGATGCAGACAAAACGGCCTTAAAAACATCCACCTATTTTCGTGGCCAGAGCATTGCAAAACGTATTTAGCTCGGATAGCTTCGTGCAAGCAAAGACATCCTAAATGGCAGAGAGTTGAGTTTGAGAACTCAGACCCTGATTCACCCAGCGACTCTCTTAGAGATATACATGACATCTCCTTGAATCTAAAACTTTCCTTAGATGGCGAAAAGGGTGGAAGTAA
>NC_025697.1:4532046-4542003 GCF_000633955.1 Camelina sativa
AGTGCTCTACTCATTACAGGGTATCTTATTAATTAACGGGCACTGTATCTAACAGGCGGGAGCTCATGGGCTGCCCACTGTTGCAACAATAAATGGAGGACCTGTTGATATTCATCGGGTTTGTCGCTTTCCATATTTCAAAAGAAAATTTGCACTATACAGCACTATGCATCAACGCAGAGCAAGCTATAGCTGATATTTGCTACTACCTCGCAGGTTCTTGACAATGGTCTTCTAGTTGACCCTCATAATCAGCAAGCTATATCTGATGCTCTGCTGAAACTAGTTTCAGACAAACAGCTATGGGGAAGATGCAGACAAAACGGCCTTAAAAACATCCACCTATTTTCGTGGCCAGAGCATTGCAAAACGTATTTAGCTCGGATAGCTTCGTGCAAGCAAAGACATCCTAAATGGCAGAGAGTTGAGTTTGAGAACTCAGACCCTGATTCACCCAGCGACTCTCTTAGAGATATACATGACATCTCCTTGAATCTAAAACTTTCCTTAGATGGCGAAAAGGGTGGAAGTAATAGTGGTGTCGATACTAACTTGGATGCTGAAGACAGCGCTGCTGAACGAAAAGCTGAGGTGGAGAAAGCTGTTTCAACCTTGGCACAAAAGAGCAGATCAGCAGAGAAAGTCGATTCCAAGATGCCGACCTTGAAAAGGAGGAAACATATCTTTGTCATTTCTGTGGACTGTGGCACAACCTCAGATCTTCTCGCAGTGGTGAAAACAGTTATTGATGCTGCAGGAAAAGGCGGCTCAATAGGATTCATACTCTCAACCTCAATGACTATATCTGAGACTCACACAACATTGCTTTCTGGAGGGTTGAAACCACAAGACTTTGATGCTGTTATCTGCAACAGTGGAAGTGGACTCTACTTCACGTCCTCTGCTTCTGAGGATAAAAACGCTCTTCCTTATACACTCGATGCAGATTACCATTCCCATATAGAGTTCCGCTGGGGTGGAGAGAGTTTGAGGAAGACTTTGATCCGCTGGATTAGTTCTGTTCAAGAGAAGAAAAAGGCGAAACAAGGAGAGATTTTAGCTGAAGATGAGTCTTCTTCTACCAACTATTGCTTATCCTTCAAAGTGAAAGATCCTGCTTCGGTAGATACACCCTCAGCCTATAGTCTTTTGCTCGTCCTGAAACATTTATTTTCGGTCTTTTTATCTTAACTTCGATCATTCAATCTCTGCAGATTCCTCCAATGAAAGAGCTGAGGAAATTGATGAGAATTCAAGCATTACGCTGCAATGTAGTTTACTGCCAAAACGGAGCTCGGCTCAATGTAATCCCTGTTCTTGCTTCACGATCGCAGGCCCTTCGGTAAGTTTTGATCATAAACAACCATTTTATCGACACATCATTAAGTGGGATTTGAAACCTTGAAGTGGGATTTGAATTCACATATCTTCCTCTGTTTTCAGGTATTTGTTAGTGCGATGGGGCATTGACTTATCAAACATGGTGGTGTTCGTGGGAGGTTCAGGTGACACAGATTATGAAGGCTTGCTTGGAGGAATTCACAAAACAGTGATACTAAAAGGCCTAGCCAGTGACTTGCGTGAACTACACGGCAACCGAAGCTACCCAATGGAGGATGTGACTCCACTGGACATTCCCAATGTCACTGAAGCTGAAGAATGTGGTCGTGACGCCATTAAGGCCGCTCTAGTGAAGCTTGGGATCAGTCTCCCCAAGCCCTGAGGCTGTTTTTTTTTCACTTAGTAATTGTTGAACCATTATGGGATGGGATGATGGCGAATTGATAATCATAACGGACAACAAAGTACAATATACCACACTAAGATTGTAGCCAAGTACAAATTTGCGTACTTGACTTTTTGTGGTGAAATAACCTTTCTTACCTTTGGTTTTTTTTTTTTTGCGAGGGGTGGGTGNGGGAAGATTGAAATAACCTTTGTATAATCGAAATCTTACGCAGTAAACAGTATTATTAACCTACCAAAATCTCTAAAGTTACTCCACCTAAGTGTATAAAACGAAAAGAACTACATACAATTACAAAACAAGAGAACATTGTCTGCAAAAAAAAAAAACTAAAAGGCATTTGATGACTGATGATGATGTAAGTCGTTAAAGTAGTTACCTTTTCGGTTGTGGCTTGTCTCTTCCTAACAAAGTACTTTGTAATCATCCTATGCACTTCGTAAATTTCAAAAAATTCCTATATATGAGCTCTGAAGATTAAAATCGTATATCCTTCTTATCTTTACGTATAAAAACGTAAAAATCTTCTAATAGAATCTCGAGTTTAAATGTGGGGTGCCCAATTATCTTTAACATTTATTAATTAAGAACATAAGATAATTGAGAGCTAAACGTAAATCCATCTTTTCCTTTTCTCGATTATATTATATTTGGATAATCGTAACAAAAATTTAAGCCAATCTAGAATGAAAAATAAAAAGGGAAAAGAAAATAATTAGGAAACCAAACCAAATCCAACCTAAAAAAACAAACCGCACGAGAGTCATGTATAAATTAATTATATTACGTTGACCGAAACATAAAAAAAAAAATATATTTTATTTTGTTAACTTAATCCAAAAAAATCTGAAACCGGATTAGTCGGCCAAAGAATAACACACATATAAATAGATGAGTAAGGTAAGCATATATGATGAAAAGAAAACCAAAAAAAAATACCTAAGGAAAAGAGTAATAAACCTCCTCAAAAATCTAGAGAGAAATCATTCAATCAAACAACCCTAAAATTTTCATCAAAATCATATATTTTTTTTCCTTCTTGACGAGTTCTTTCTTTCTTTTTTTGTGATCTGTAAAATCAGAACCAAACCCTTATCAAATTACACCTTGAAAAAGAAGAAGAAGAAGAAGAAGAAATAAAGATCCTCCTAATCATACTAATTGAATGGCGGATCTGACTTGTACGACGCCGTTTCTGCTCTATCCAGCACTCGTCATCATCCTCTTCTTCTACTCTATCAACCACCATGACCAAATTTTCTCATCATCATCCGTGGTCCATGATGATGATCTTTCATGTCGTCTCGCGTCTCCTCCACAACAACAAGCAGCTGATTTCTCTTCCTTGAGAATTCCTTTTCGTTCTTCCTCTTCTTCTTGTCTCAATATCACTTCCAACAATCTCACTTCCACCAACAATAATGTACACTAATTTATTTCTCTATTTCTTTTGTTACATCTATATTTATTTCTTCATATATAATATATATAAGTGTGTTTGTGTTGTGTCTTCTAGTTTTGTGTAATTATTAGCTACGAGGTTTATCATATTTTTTTAATATAATTGAATTAATAATTAATGTTGAAAACAGTCGACGTCAGAAGTTGTGGTCGTAGAAGAAGTTGATAAAGCGGTGGAGAGAATAGAAGAAGGTTTGGCAATGGCGAGGGCCGCCATAAGGAAAGCCGAAGAAGAGAATCTCCACCGTGATCGTGATCGTGATCGGAGGAATAACTCCGATATGGGATTCGTATCGAATGGATCTGTCTATCTCAACGCTCTTACCTTTCATCAGTTAGGACCTTTTCTTTCTCCTACCTTTTTTCCTATTTTTGCTTAGTCTTTCTCTCTCTATATATCTTTTTTGTTTTTTCATCATACAAATTAGTATATTCTATAATCTATAACAACATTGCTTAGTTTTATCACTAGGTAATTTCCTTTTAAAATTTGAGTGTTTGTTAGACTTTTGTTTAATAAAATTAAGGGGGTATCAAAGTTAGAAGAAAAGTTAAGGAAATTTGACTTTTGTAGCTAACTAGTCGGTACTCTTTAGGATCTGTACTTTTCTTGTGTTTTTTTTTCATGAAATCACCATTAGTAGAAATATGTGTCAACATCAATATTCTATGTAAATTCTATTTCTAGTAACCTATACACCAGCTAGTTTGCAATTCTAAGGTCCTTTTTTCCATTTTTATCGTTTATTATCAGACTTTGAGAGTTCGAGGAAAGCGTAGTTTTAGCTTTTAAGTGTTCTCCATACTTTCTCTCCATCTCTCAACTTGACCTTTGTAAAACACATCACTCACTTTTAAATGAAAAAGTTTTGAAAGTCGCACATTACACAATCCATCTCTAGATATAGATAAACACTTATATTTATGCATATGTAATGTTTTTCTTTACTCATAAAAAATTAAACAGGAGCCACCGAGAGATGGAGAAGAGATTCAAGATATGGACTTATAGAGAAGGAGAAGCTCCTCTGTTTCACAAGGGTCCTCTCAACAACATTTACGCCGTTGAAGGCCAATTCATGGACGAGATCGAGAACGGAAACAGCCGTTTCAAGGCTGCATCACCGGAGGAAGCCACGGTCTTCTACATCCCTGTAGGAATCGTCAATATCATACGCTTTGTCTATAGACCTTACACTAGCTATGCACGTGACCGCCTCCAAAACATTGTCAAAGACTACGTCACTCTCGTATCGAACCGTTACCCTTATTGGAATCGCAGTCGAGGGGCTGACCATTTCTTCCTCTCCTGTCACGATTGGGTGAGTCTCCTTGTTTTTAAACAGTTCTTGTTCAAAAAGTCAACCATAAAAACCCTAATCTAACTTTCTCTTTTTGTTCCTTGTTATTCAAGGCACCGGATGTCTCAGCTGCGGATCCAGAACTATACAGGCATTTTATAAGAGCTCTCTGTAATGCCAATGCTTCAGAGGGATTCACTCCCAGGAGAGACGTTTCATTGCCAGAAATCAACATTGCACACAGCCAGTTAGGGTATGTACACACCGGAGAACCGCCTCAAAACCGCAAACTCTTAGCATTTTTCGCAGGCGGTTCTCATGGAGAAGTCCGGAAAATACTTTTCGACCAATGGAAAGAAAAAGACGAAGACGTCCAAGTCTACGAGTATCTCCCCAAAACCATGAACTACACTAAAATGATGGACAAAGCAAAATTTTGTCTCTGCCCCAGCGGTTGGGAAGTGGCAAGTCCAAGAATCGTGGAGTCTCTGTACTCGGGTTGTGTTCCGGTCATCATCGCTGATTCTTACGTCCTTCCGTTCAGCGACGTGTTGAATTGGAAGTCATTCTCCATTCATATACCAGTATGGAAGATTCCGGAGATAAAGAAGATTCTAGAAGCCGTACCAGAAGAAGAGTACTTGGAGTTTCAAAGGAAAGTTCTTGAGGTTCGGAAACACTTCGTGGTAAACAGACCATCAAAGCCATACGACATGTTGCATATGATCATGCATTCTATTTGGTTACGTAGGCTTAATGTCCGAATCCCTCTTTCGTAGTGAACGATATATAATGTTATATTGTTTTAATACACATACGTATAGACGTATAGTACAGGATCTTGAACTATGTAGCAAAGTCTCGTTCTTTATTTTCAGTTAGAACAAGCCTCCGCCTCCGAGTTTTGTTTGGGAATGAAACGTACAATTTGCAATCAGGCCTACTTGTAACAGTAGAAAGCAGGCCTACTTGTAGTTGTATGATTATCTCATTATTCATTGGATCCGTATGATTATCTCATTATCTTCACTATGTTGGAATTGGAACAACCTAAACAAATCCAGCAAAAAACTGAAAAACGACTTCTTTATATAATCTTTAAACAGAGAGACTCTGAAGTCTTAATGTTGCAGCATAAATTGCAAACAGACAAGGGATGATCATTAACAGTGAAATATATCACACTAACAAATAACAGTCGATTCTCAAATTCGAAACAATATGTAGAAGCTTGATACTTGAAAAAGCACATAAACACACATTTTACACAACGCATATCTCACATTTCAAGATCGAAACAGAGACTGATATATTCCCAAGAAGGGAAAGGTGAAAGTAAGAGTGTCTTCTTACTTGAAACATGAAGGAAGAGTTGCCCCATGGCAAACAAAGGCCATCGCGATGTACACAACCAACGCGAGTACAAGTATCAGAGCAATCCTGCAGATAAAAAAAAACACACAACAAACTCATAAGGAATGTAACAGAACATATGAAGTGATCAATTCCACAAGAAACCATGTAATGGAGTTGGAGCAGGGTATATAATAGGTTTCTTGGAATGGTTCAGGGGGAACTTACGTAAGCTTAACATTTCTCCACCACATAACAGTTCTGTAACGGCGAGCTTGCTTTCTGAAACGAAAAGTGTTGCCTTGCATATATTCAGTTTTATCAACTAGCAACTCCAAACGCTCCCCTCTATCCAAGACTTTATCAATATTCTCAATCATCACGTTTCTAACCTGAATCATGAAAACAACCCACACAAGTAATAGTCAGTGACATCATATGTAAAAGTACACTTTAACACAAAAAGAGATGATTTTTTTTTTCTTTGGTTAAACATTTACCTGACTCAATTCACCTTTAATCCTACTCATCCTGTCTGCATTTGGATCATTGGAATAAAACTCCATCTGCTGACTTATAACTCTTGAGAACTCATCAT
Organism: Camelina sativa; assembly: GCF_000633955.1. Lineage (NCBI taxonomy): Eukaryota > Viridiplantae > Streptophyta > Magnoliopsida > Brassicales > Brassicaceae > Camelina > Camelina sativa. Next base: position 4,538,507 of record NC_025697.1, read on the forward strand.
TCATGGAATAAGCTAGAGCTGAATGAATAGCACGGCCGTATGTTCTCACAAACCTCTGATGAATATCATCCAGAAAAGCAAACGGAATATTCCCTGCCGCAAACAATAAAGATGCTCAAAATCACAAACTATGAACACAATCCTAACATCACCTAAAACGAGCATAGATAGTTTCTAGCTACCAAATCCCTAAAATTGACCTCAACTGAAAGAGGGCAAAATTGAAGAAATTAGTGAAAGAGTAAGAAGAAGCAAAGTAAATTACTTCCGGCGGATTCATCGGCCATACAGAGAACGGTAAGACCATCGGTACGCTTGACATGGAAGATGTACCGATCTTGAGAGTAAGACATGTGGCTATCGCTATCGTTACCAGGCAACTTATCCAAAATTTGCTTAGCGATTGAGTTCGCGTTAGTAGAAGTAGCGCTAAACTCAGATAACACCACCGTTCCTCGAGCCACCAACGCAAATAAGATCGCCATCTCTACCTACTCCGGCGGCACCTCTTTCTTTCCCCCAGCTCACTCTTTAAATCGTCGATTCAGAAAACCTTAGATCTTGACAACAACGAAATCAGCTCAAACCAAAAACCTCCCCCAAAATCGATTGGTTTAGACTGTATAAAAAATCTGAGAATTGTTCAAATCAAAGCATCACCATACATCGGAGGAAGCCCCCCGCTTCACGGTGAAAAGTTGAATTTTGAAATAATATCAAAGGCGAAAGCCAAAAAAAATATCTAACTTATTGGGCTTGTATTACTATCTAACAAAGCCCATTATCTTTTGACAGCACACAAACCGCCATTGTTGTTTAGCTTTGGAAGTATTTCTTTCTGTTTATTAAGAAGATATACTTTTCTATATTTATTTCAAACTTTAAAGTTAAAAACATTGATGACTCATATTTTGCTTTCATTAGATAAATAGGATTCCAGTTTTAAAATCTTTTGATATAAAAATATATATATATATATATTTGTTTCTGTTAAAAACTTTGGTAAGGAATATTTGAAACTCAAAATAATAATATACTCCGGATGGACCAATGTGGCAGTATTAAATAGTTTGTCGTAGAATACCAACAACCAACTTCATCAGCTCTCTCAGTAATAACCGCATTCAATTTTAGTAAACCTACTACTACTATTTGTACTTTCTTTCCTTCAGATTTCCCGCATATAGTATTACGAATGTATGTCTTACCCTTTTTCATGATTACAGTTATTAGCCATTTTTTGATTAAGATAAAAAAAAAAAAAAAAAGTAAAAGCCGCACAGCAAAATTCAATCTACAGAGAACGAATACAAAGACGTTGAACTGAAACCCTAAGAGTTTTTATAAAGAAGATGAAACTTGTAACAATGAAACATGAACTCTGCCAGGAGAAAATAACCTCAACCGGAATGAACCGGGTTCTCGAGGCTCAACGGTGCCAACGTGCATCTCTAAACGGTCATGTCCATACTCAAGCTCATACGACTCCGATATCACTTTCCCTATATATCACATTCCTTTCTTCAGAATCTCAATAGAGTCTATATTTATCATCACACGGAGAAAAAAAAAAAAAAAACAGAGAATGCAGTTAAAAAAATGTAAGTAACCTGGTAATTTTCCTGGTTTACGCAAAGGGATAAACTTTGCGCCGATGGCTAAGGCAATGGAAGGACCCAACAAAAAACCTCTCGCTTCAACTCCTATATAATACACATACATTTGCATGTAAAGAAAAAAATATTACTTTCTTAATGAAGAAAAATACAATTTTTGTTACTTCTTTTGTATCTTTAAATAATGTATTTTGTTTGCTTATATGATGTAAACCCATTTAGAAAGACACCGAATTTTTGGCGTTACTTAACAAACTTGATGACGAAACACTGTTGTAGTAAAGAAAAGGTGAGAGAAGATAATGATGAAAAGACACACAGAGGAGTCTCTTACCAGCAACGACAGAGATTTGCATGTCTCTGTAGCGATCAACGAAAATGTCAATCGTATGTTTAAAGGCCTTATGATCCAATAACAACGTTGTTATGTCCTGAAACATAATCCCTGACCGAGCAAGAAATAAAAACAAGAAACATCTTCAGAAATTAGGAAAAAAAAAACAGAGCAAAAACAGAGGAAAACAGAGTTGTAAAGACCTTTCTTGGGGAAATCAGGAACAACTCTAATGGCTGCTGATATAGCTTCGAGTCTTGGATCACCTTTCAGACCATTCTCCGCAGCAAACATCGTTTCTCTCTATCCTCTCTCTCTCTCTTTCTCTCTTTCTCTCTAAAATTTTGAAATTCAATTCTTGAGAGTGTCAAGGAGTGTCTTGAACACTAGTATATTAATCTCTCTCTCTCTCTCTCTTTCTCTTTCTTGCTTGAAGAGTAAATAAATGGGGAAGATTTCAAAGTAGAAGACAATTAAATTTCCCTCGCAGAAGAAGGAAACGAGGAAATGAAATGAGATCAGATCCTCTCTCTCTCTCTTTGTGTCTCTATCTCGCTCTGTTCCTCTGTTCACCACCAGTTGTAGTAGAAGAAAGTGGGTGAGAGAGCATTTAATATTTTAATAGAGAAAGAGACGAAAAGAGTGCGTGGAGTGTTGTGTTTGTGTGTGTATGTATCACACGCGCGAACTGGGTCGGCACACAGGATTTATCAACCCCCGCGCAATAATACTAATAATAAATCACAATCACAAACACAAACAAGGCCAATGGTATATCTATGTATTAAAGAGAGTGTAGAAGATCCGAAGTAGAAAAGAAAATCTTATGGATCTTCGAGAGAATCTTTGGCTTTTAGCTCTTTTTTTTTTNTTTTTTTTTTTTTTTTTAATTTTCTGAGTCTTATCTCTCAGAGAGTCTCGAACGAAAGACCTATAAAGGAAAGAGATTCGATACTCTGCAAAAAAACCAAACCATTTCTCTATAAAAAGAAGTACCCATTCTCCTACTAAACTAGTTCACATTCCATGTTTTGTGTCTTGTCTCCTCCATACACAGCTACTTACCCTCTTTTATTACTATATCTTTAATGAGAAAAAAAGTTACAAGTTTGTGAACTGTGTAATTTGTAGTATTTAACACATTTTAAACTTATTTTGGTAGGAGTAGGGATACATTTTGTTTATGTTTTAGTTATTACTACCTCTTTTCTTCCTTAAATTTCTCTTCGTAGGTGCTTTTATTTATTTTCTTGTCTCCTACACTACACTATAGCTTTTGTGTTTGTGCGAGTGCTGTTTTTTTTTTTTTTTTTTTTTTTTTTTTTTTTTTTNAGATTGCGTTTATAACATTTATATAGTAGTACTGGTTTTTATGTGAAATTCAAAGCGCAAGTAAAAAGTACAAGGAGCAAGCAAATCACCGAGCACGAATAAATATAATTACGTATATGGTCAGCAAAGGAGTCTACATGCGCCAAAATTTGAGTAGTACATGCCAAGTGCCAACTATAACAAAAAAAATTTAGTTTTTTTTTTTTTTTTTTTTT
>NC_025697.1:4542893-4548617 GCF_000633955.1 Camelina sativa
CGCTACTACGTTCCCTTCCCGAGCTATAAACTCGATTCTCACCCCCTCAAATCCCTTGAGCGTTTTTTTAATATCTTCAATTGTTGGACCTAACGCTGGGATATCCTTATCCTCATTCAAAGCAGACACAAGAATTTGTGAGTCTGACTCGAATACAACCTTTATGTAATTCAATCTGGCAAGGAAAAGCACAGCCTCTCTAAAGGCTTCCAACTCAGCTTCTAATGCAGACTTAACCCTTCTCATGGCCCTCATTCCCAACCACAGCACCTTCCCCCTATAATCTCTTAGCACCCATCCGGTTCCTGAGTTTACATCACTCTCTCTCCATGCACCATCTGAGTTACACTTCGTCCATCCTTGGGGAGGCGGAGTCCATCGCACACGATCCTTCTTTTTAGTCCCCTGGGCCTCCACCTGTGGTTTTGGTACTCCTCTCATCCGCCATTCCTCTTCATCCTCCTTTGCTTTTTGGATCACCTCTGGGGCTGAGAATTCTCTCCCTTGAAAAATCAAATTATTCCTGTTTTTCCACAATCTCCAGAGTATCCAAATCATCCCATATGGAGTCAAGTCCCTCCCGGGGTGTTCTGCATTGATATTCAAAACATAATATATATTTTGAAAGAGCGATTCAGACCATTCACCTCCTGGCGGAGCTGGGTATGAGGATACTGCCCACGTCAGACGAGCAAAAGAGCACTGGAAGAGCAAATGATTTACTGTCTCTGCACTAGATAAGCATCTACAACATGTGTTGTCCCTGGTTAAGTGCCTGTACGCCGGATTTCCATTTACCGCAAGACAATTCGCCAAGCATCTCTAGAGAAAGTGTTGGACCTTAGGTGGGGCATTTGTTTTCCATATCTGTTGAAAGAGAGGATCTAGACTCGGTTGTACTACTTCTTGGGCTATATTTCTCTTATTAATGATCTCCGATTGTACCCAGTATCCCGACTTAACTGAGTAAAACCCTGACTTACTATAATCCCAAGTGTAACAATCCCTTGTACCGTCCCCTCCTGGTCTAAGTTCCAACACCCTCCTTGCATCTTCCTCTGTGAACACCGCTTGAACTATATCTTGGTTCCATTCTCTGCCATTCGCCTCTAGAAGATCCTTTGCCACATACAAAGTTGCAGTCCTTCCTTGTAAATTGTTCATTACATGTCTGGTCTGTCTAATAGGTTTCGCAGGTTTTGACCCAATCCATTGATGCTTCCAAATATCAACCAGTTCGCCACTTCCAACAATTATTCTTGCTCCCTGTTTGATCATCTCTTGAGCTTCATGTATACTTCTCCAAGCATAAGATGGTCTTGAACCGAGAGGTGCATTAAGTGGATCTGACTTCTTAAAGTATCTGCTTTTGTAGATTTTTGCCATCAGAGATTCTGGTTTAGTAAGCATCCTCCACAACTGTTTTCCTAGTAAAGCTATGTTGAACATCTCAATATCTTTGAATCCCAGGCCCCCTTCTGCTTTTGGTTTACTAAGCTTATCCCAGGCTTTCCAATGCATTCCCTTCCCTTCCTTATTATTCTTCCACCAGAACCCCGCCATAATCGACTCTATTTGTTGACATACGCCTTTTGGGAGCTTGAAACATGTCATTGTGTGAGCAGAGAGAGCCATCGCAACAGCTTTCAAGAGGATCTCTTTTCCACCTGGTGAAAGAAATTTGGTGTGCCATCCATTGACCTTCTGTCCTAGGCGTTCCTGAAGGTAGTTCAAAGATGTTACCTTTGATCCCGCAAACGATTCTGGAGTTCCGAGGTAAAAACTCTGCCCTTCTGCCTCATTGATACCCAGGCTATTCTTAATAATCTCTCTTCTTGCTGCTGGTATATTCTTACCAAAGTGGACACATGACTTTTGGTAATTAACTCTTTGTCCAGAGGCCAAGCTATACTCCTCGATAATACGAATCAGTTGACCCAACTCTTCATCCTTCTCTTTGCAATAAAACATGCTGTCATCCGCGAAGAACAAATGGGATATGGAAGGGGCTCCCCTCGCCACTTTAAGCCCCGAAATCTGATCTCTTTTCTCTGCTACCTGCAGAGCTTTGGCTAGCATTTCCGTGCAGAGTACAAACAGATATGGAGAAAGTGGGTCTCCTTGTCTTAACCCTCTTGTCGGCACTATATCCCCATGAGCATTCCCATTTATCAAAACTTGGTACCTCACTGATTCCACACAGGCCATCACAAGACCTATCCACTCATTTGCAAAACCTAGAGTTTTCATTGCTTGCCTCAAGAAGGACCACTCCACTCGGTCATACGCTTTTGATATATCTGTCTTGATGGCAATGTACTCCTCCGCACACTTATTATTTGAACTCAGTGCGTGCAAAAGCTCATGTGCTATAAGTATATTGTCACTGATAAGCCTCCCTTCGACAAATGCTGACTGCGTTTCTGAAATAACACTGGGGAGTATCCTCTTTAACCTTCCTGCCAGTACCTTCCCAATGATCTTATAAATCACATTACAGAGGCTTATAGGTCTAAAATCCACCATCCTCTCTGCTTTCAATTTCTTTGGGATTAGACAAATGTTTGTCTTATTCATCCCCTCTTCAATGTGACCACTACTGAAGAAGCTTTTCACCATACTCGTAATGTGATTCCCCATACTCTCCCAGAATTGTTGAAAGAGAAAGCCATTCATACCATCTGGACCAGGACATTTATGTGGATTGATACCAAATACTGTCCTCCTAACTTCCTCTTCTGAAACAGGGCCTAGCAGATCTTCATTCATTTTACGAGTAACCACAGGGTTTACCTCCCCCATCTCTGTCATTGTGAAGCCTACATCTTCCGATGTATAAAGTTTCTTAAAGTAAGCCTCAGCCACCTTGCCTATCTGCACATCGGAATTCCACTCATGATCACTATCATCAACCATCCTTTGAATCCGATTCTGGGCTCTTCTGTTCTTCGTCGCGGCGTGAAAGAATTTGGTGTTCCTGTCCCCATTTTGGAGCCAAGTGAATCTACATTTTTCTTTCCAGTACTGCTCCTCCAAGATGTATTCCTGATTCACTTTTTTCTTTAACCTTGCCACTTCTCCTCTGTCGTAAGGAACTTGACGAGTTGCCACATCCAACTGATAATGAAGGTTCTGGAGTCTGAGTGCAGAACTCGGTTTGGAATCCCTCTTCCATCTTGAGATAATTTTCCTGCAAGCTGCTATCCTTTCCATCATACTTACACATTCCCCCACCGGTTGGCTCCAAAACTGATCCACTAACTCCTTAAAGCCTTCCCTTTGAACCCATCTCTTGTCGTATTTGAACCCTGCTCTATTGCTTCCTACCCTTTCTGTCAATACATTAATAAGTGGGCTATGGTCAGAGCATATTTTTTGTAGATAGGTCGCTTGAGCTTGGGGAAACAGTTCTATCCATTCCTGGTTAGCCACCGTTCTATCCAAACGACACTGAACTAGTTCATCATTTCGGTTGCCATACCACGAGTACTAATATCCTAGATGCTTAACCTCCCACAGTCCACAGGAGATCAGCATTTGCTTAAACTCCCTACAGGATGAATCTTTCCTTACTGGACCACCGAGCTTTTCACTTGGATCAACTAATTCATTAAAATCTCCAGTTAACATCCATGCCCCTCTCCTACTATTCCCCAGCCGAGTTAATCTCTCCCAAAGCTCTCCTCTTTCCCTTTGAACCGGTTCTCCATAAATTCCCGTCAGGAAGAACTCCTTCTCTTGCCATACTATGTGGGCATCTATCATCCTTTTATCTGCTTGGAGAATTCTCACTTGAACCGAATCCTTCCACATTAATGCAAGCCCACCACTCAACCCATCTGGTTCCATAGTATGTAAGTCAAAATAACCTAAGTGACCGACTACATTTTCCAAGTAGCCTCTTTTCTTTTTGGTCTCACAGAGGAATGTTATCTCTGGAAAATACCGACCGCGTATTTCCCGTAGATGTCGAACTGTAGGGGTATTCCCCACCCCCTGACAGTTCCAACTTAATATCTTCATAATTGGTTTGAAGGGTTGGAATTAACCATCAACCCTTCTTCCAAGTTTTTGTCATTACAGCTCCTAGACTTTACGCCAGAGGAGTGTTGACGAGTTGCTACTTCAGATGAAGCAGTCTGATTCCTTAAAGGAGCTGCTACGAGAGCAGAATGATCCGATGAGGCTGCCATTTGGGCAGAGTGTTTTGACTGGTCCGAGTGTGCTTGATTCGATGGACATGATGAGGAGGAGACTTGGGAGCCTATCCTTTCAAATACTGAAGTTGATGGACTGGATTTCTCACTTGATCCTCTTTTTCCCGCTTCTCGCAGTCTTTCTGCACTGGATCCCAGTCTTCCAAAAACAGTTGGGGACTGCATCTCCTTCTCCCCCGCGTCAAGTCTTGCCTTCTTATTCGTCCTACCGCCACTGTTACCTCCACTGTTACCAGTTCTTCTTCTCTTACTTTGGGACATCAATCCATCCGCTGCTACACTAGAGTCACCAATTCCCGGGCTTGCTCCACCCACACCTAATTTGGGTCTCCATTCTTTATTAACACACACTCCTCTCCTCGTATCCATCTGCCCTTTCCCTTGCATCCTTTCTTTTATGCTCAATGACTTATGGCCTGTACCCCTGCTATGTTCACCACCATTTGAAGCCTTCTTACGTCCACCCAGCACTTCCCTCAAATCCTCCTGCTCTGTTCCCAAGTCCTTCCCTTTTCCTTTCCCTTTACTACTTACAGGATCGACCTTGCTTCCTTTTCTTCCGCCTCTCCTTATAGGAGTCTCTCTTACTTGATATGGGCATGCCGCTTGGTCGTGAGTAAGACGTCTACAAGAAAAACATACTTTGAGTAGTTTTTCATACTCTAGCTCCACCCGAACTACCTCTCCCGACTTAAATCTTGCAGTCTTAACAAATTGCAGAGGCTCATCCGCATTTATCCATGCTCTTGCTCTGACATACTCTAAGGACTGTGAGTTCTTCGCATGAAGCTCAACCGCATCCACCTTCCCAAAAGGTTCAATAATCGACTCCACCGTTTGTTTCTTTAGAAGGTGTATGGGGATACCTTTTATCCTGATCCAAAATAAAATTCTCCGAAGAAACTCTGGTCCTGGGTTAGGTTTCCATTGCTCCAATGTCACAATCCACCCATTTACGAACCATGGTCCTCTATACAGAGCGTGGTAGAGGTCTCCTTCATTTTCAAAGATGAATTGAACACGGTCTTCTCCAATGCCCCTACCTCTAACTCTTTCTTCCATCCCCCAGATAGGTGGTAAGGCCTTTACCAAGCCTCCAACTTTATGAACCGTCGGGTTAAGACATCGAACTATGACGCTCATTGTGTTCTCCTCAATGAGATCTTTGTTCTCCAGATCCGGGATCTCCACTATCTCTCCTTCACCTAAAAGGTCTAAATTTCTTAGCTCATCCATCAGTGACACCTCTCGATTCTTCCTTGGTCGATTCATCCTCTTCACTTCGCAGATCCAAGCTCAGCTTACCTCTAACTTTGAGATTTCACCAACGCCGAAGCCACACCGGCCTAATGAGCAACTAGAATTGAATCCTCTTGTTGCTATTCAAAATCTAGGGTTTTATCATGTTAGATCTAAGAGTCGCCTCTCGATCGCCTTCAGTTTCAATGCGTACCTTGATTACTTTGCAGTAGTAGTAGCTAAAAAAAAAAAAAAAAAAAATTTAGTT
>NC_025697.1:4549385-4585099 GCF_000633955.1 Camelina sativa
AAGATAGCTCTATAATTTAGCTAAAGTATATCTTGATCTTCACTCATATTTTTATAGATTAATATAGGATGTGACTGATGTATCTACAGCTGACATAAGGGTGTAATAAATAAATAGCCAAGATAATTGAAAATATATATTTTTTTAAATTAGCACAATGGGAAACTTCATATATTAGTGAAGATCATGTATTTGAACAGTTGGATAGGAACCCTCTATTCACGAGCAAATTTCATTTTGAATTTTAATGCTATATGTTAAACCAAAATTTCATGTCAGAAACGTGGACTGATAAGAATTTTGTGCTCGTTCACCGAAGATATTTCGTTGCTAGTGTCTTCTACGCTTCTCATAAATTCTAACCAACTTGACGCAAATGCACAGTATCAAGACGTAGTTGTCTCGTGAAAAATGTGTTTAATGCAATTTCCTTAAACCATGTTGGGTCCGCTTCAAAGACTTCTCGACCTCAAAAATCACTTTGCTTCCAAAATAAACAACAAACAATCATAGGTTCAAGTTTTCTTAAGGCTAACAGTAACATCAAATCTATATATGATAAGAGAGGGAGAGAGAGAGAGAAAAAAAGCTCTCGATCACCAAGTCTTTTTTATCTTGCTTTGGAGTGTTTATGACTTTTGAGAATATTTGTGAATCCACCGGAACCCTAGCCCTATCTCATTTTTGGTAACCAATACGCAATAATTTGAAATAATGTGAGAGATCAGATCACATCAGATAGTGGTGAAGGGGTACTATATATATCTCACGTACATAATACGCAATAAACCTTTTACAAGCAATAATTTACATTATCTCCCGTTAGGATTTCTGATATGCTTGTAAAGTTTTAACGGTATTAAAAAAAATCTCACTATCCGATTGCATACAATCAAAATTGCATACGATGAAAAAGTAGGAAACAAATTTACTAAAATCCAGATAATCTCGCACAAATCAATCGTTGTAATACAAATTTCATTTCACTGAATACTTTTTAGTTAATGTAATTATCTTAGTCGTATTTTAGATACATATATTCTTAACTATATTGTTCTTCAACTGATTACACTTAGAGAATATGAGGTATATCTAATTTAAAGTTGAAAAGCAATTCAAGCATGTATCTGTTCTGTCTAAAAGAAAACAAAAAGCTGTTGTATATTTCAAACTTCGAACTTCAAAGGGTAAATGAACCTCGTACCGAGAAACCCACTACAAAGCTTATCGACAACCTAGAGAAAAATATAAGTTCAAATATAACAATATATATACTTACAACTTCGAGGAGATTTCCCAGTTCTCGTTGTCTAGACTCTATAGTGTTTATAATCAAATAAGAAAAATCATTCACAACTTATTACACTTTACTTTGACTTTCTGTTAAGAAACTGCAAAGAAACTATTCCAGCTTCACTATGAGCGTGTGTTGTTAATTGTTGGTTAGTACTTGATCTACAGGCTCCATTGATTTATAGCTATTGGGATATTACTGACTATATAATCTTTTAAAAATTTGAACTACGCCTATTTTATGCTACGTATACTACGACTCTGATTATTAACCAGATTTTTAAAAAATTGTAGCATAAAATGTTGTATCCAACGAACAAGTTTAAGAAGATCAAACATTGAAACCAAAATTACTTAACATTGGTACGAAAGAAAAAATTAAGAAAATATTGGGTTTTGCACTTTTACTTATTATTGGGCCCTTGACTCATGTCTATCAGGCTGATTGCAATGGTCGCTTAGCCTCTTTCTGGGCAAATTTATAGGGTTCAACTTGAATCCAATAGGCCTATTGGATACAGAAAAAAAGGGCAGAAGCAACCATACCGAACGCTCATGTGGCATGCGAAGGTGTGACGACTTGGTTTTATTCAAAATTAAGCAATAACAAACAGAGTTTAGTTGACATTTATTTTTTATTTTAATTTTAATTTTATTTATTTTTTAGTTGAGATTTGCGCACATGCATTGAATTTATTGTATGTTAAAAGCTCTTCATGTGATTTCGGTAGCAAACAGTACACTTCATTATCGATCATAAATTTAGGTAGGAATGCATGTTCTAGATATTATTATACTATAGTGTACGTAGGTTGCCACATGTGTCTCTTTTGTCTTTTACCACTGAACTATACAAAATTTCGTTAATATGTAAATGAATGTACCGTTGAATCAATATATGAATAAGTCACTTAAATACTTAAGATATAATAATACAGTGGTTCGAAACCCAAACTTTGCTAACTTGGACTCGGACTCGGGACCGTTCATGCGTAAAAATGATCTTTGTCAATTGTGTCAGTCATAGACAAGAAGAAAGCCTAGGTAGTTGCATAGATTGTACTTAGCTTGAAACCAGACAACATGGTGCCAAAAAAAGTTATTTCTTCATGCGTTGAATCTGACCCTCAAACCATACCAATTTACTTATCGAAAATGTTTTTCCCTACCAAGTTAAAAAAAAAAATATAAGTCCCGTTTACCAGCTAGCTTAGTATTATTTCTGTAACGAAACCAAATTAAAGTAAAGTCTTATTAGGACGATCGCCGGATAGTCTGCCAACTCATAATCTTTAAATTTTTTCCCAAAAATTAAGTCGACCAATAATGAAATTACTAATCATGGTTTTAAATATCTATATAAAAAAACTTCTTGACTACTTTTATTTATTGATATGAGAAGGGCCTTGGTGGGTGTACATCTTAATTTAGGTTAGATGAAGATTAGTTACGGTTAAATGGTTCGGACCAGTTACAATTTAATGGGTTGGTACGATAATTAAAGGAAAAAAGTGGATTGATTTAAGAGTTTGAGTTTGAGTTTGAGTTTGGGATCCACCGTCCTTGCTAATCTTATTTGCACCGTATTTTACCCATTCATTTCAACATATAGGAGGAATGTTTAAACTGTAACATTGATTTTGTTTTTCTAAACTAACTCCAAATTCGTATGCAAGATTTTCTTTCACATAAACCAATATATTGGTTAGATGACAATATACTTTTTCTTGTTACGCATTCCATTTGACTTTATTGATGAACACTATATATTTTTTTTCACATAAACCAAAACATTGGTTAGATATGAATTGGATGTATATATTTTTTTTCCTACAAACTACTTAATAATGTTCCATTTAATTGTGAATATAAAAAGAAATAAGCAAAAGAAACCATCTACCAATCGATCGACAGTGGCGAACCTATACTTTTGTAAAGTTAGCTGAAGTGTTAAGTTACCACATAAATGTACATTATTCTATTCATTAGCTTTGTCCATAGGTGAAGCTCACTATAATGGACTAGTCTCCTGCCAAGGGAAAAAACAAAAGATATTTCTATAGACTTTTTATTATACTAACTTAAAGGGTAAAATACACTAAAAAAAAATACACCAACGATCGAGTTACTTGTTCTTTTCAAATTTTCGAACATTCACTCACAAAAGCTTATCACATACTTGTGTACTTTTTTACTTTTAGATTTTTTTAGATCATAAAGGATTTAACGAATGTATCCTAGTATTTCATGAATAGAATCCTTATAGATCCAGTAACCAATTCGAAGCAAACAGTTGTTCAGTCATAATACTAGCGAATGTAATAGATTATCTATTTATCAAAAGAAATAAATAGATAACTCAATATTGGAGTATTCTTATAAATCGTTAATTTTAGTATTTACCGTGCTGCGCAAAATAAATAAATTTTCTTTTGTTAAAGATCACATGTAGTACAATCATGAAAAGTCATACTGAAACAGAATTGTGTCTATATTAGAAAATACAGAGAAAGATACATACATAAATTTAGTACTAGTACATGTTAATTATGAGAAAGCAACGTATTACATTACTTTGTCTCTAGGTAACAAATTGCGGATTTCTTATTTGGTGGTACCTGCAAAAATGAACCGATTGGAGGACTACATTCAGTATGTACATATTGGTGAATACCTTCCCAAAGTATTACAGAAATTAATGAGTAAGCGAATATTTGTTGAACAAATTGAGCGACATTGATAAAGCAAAAAAACCATTGACTTTGTTTTTTTCTTTAAACTATCGACATTTATGTTCCAGATAGAAAAGAAAAAAACCAGTATACGAGAGTAACTTGTAAATACACGTGATCTTGGGTTTTTAGTTTAGTGGTTTTAACTTTTAACTGCATCATTCATGATTCCCACATATATACTATCCGGTCTGGATATGTTTATACTTTATTCTTTCGGTTAATATATTAACCATATTTTTTATATACAAGTATATATTTTATAACGTTGCTAATTTTTTTTTGTCAACAATAACATGTATTATACAAATTTGAAATGACGTTAGTAACGCAACCATATCAATACCCCCTCAAAACTACTATACAATTGTATATCCATCACATAGCGCCACCTTATTAAGAACTTACTTCAATTATAGTCGTCTGACAATATAGGACTGAAAACCATTATTGCAAAAGTTGTGAATACATGTATTTTAGCGCAAAGTTTATAAAGTTTTTGCCTATTGTACTTTTAACCTTAAATGAACGTTTGAAATATCTACGCCCTTAATTTCACGGTTTCACCACCCGACCCACCGACATTTATTTGGTTTTGGTTATTTGAATTATATAGATTTGACTGACATTCGAAAATGTAAACTGAATTAATCTGGAAGTCAAAAAAGGTGCACCAAGTCAATAGACCTGAGCTTACGACGTGGAATTAAAGCTATGTGACGTCAACGTACACCCAAAGTTCGACGTACAAAACTCGGTTTATAAATCTGTTTGGTGAAAAGAAAAACTCATTGCTAATTTGAGTTGGTACGGTTGACCCAGATTATAACTGTAAGTCTTTAAAATATTAGCACATTTTAATTTGACTCAATATAATGACATGTTTTTAAAATAATTATATTTACATGTATAGTAACATTTTGTTAAAGAATTAACCAATAGATGAAATATTGGATATCCCCTAAACAATAGATGAATTTTCTCTTAAGTTAAATAAGCTTTCTTGTATATGCTATTATCTAAAGCAATTTTTTTCTTTTCTTAACAAGTAGTGTCTATACATATATATGATGTTTAAATAGATAAAAGATATGATAGTTTTAATTTGTATGTAGGTATTAAAACTCAGGCATGATGAGTCCCTATATAGGTCGTCGGGGGAAAAGACAAAAAAAAAGAGAGTCCCCATATGGCATGAAAGCAACATCAGAAATGAAGATACAAGTCGTGTCTTCACTAGAGTCATTCTAATAAAGTAAGGAAGTTGTATTCATAAATAGAGAATAAATATCAATTGATGTTTACGGCCCTCACGGATGTTTGAGAGACAAAGAGTGGGGCTCAAATATCTTAATTACAATAATCGTGAATCCAATTTATTAGATCATCGAAGAAAAGTCGATTTACAAACGAAGGGAAATTTCAAAAATATTAAAGCTCTCTATATAAATAGTTAGTTGGACACGAACCACAGTAAGATCAGAGACTACCTCAGTCTCTATCTATCTCTTCTAATTATTGTCTATGTACGCTAAGAAGAGAGAAACTAAGAACCCTAAATTTTAAATCAGCTTATATCAAGTTTTCTTTTTTTGAAGGAAAGAAAAAGATGGTACATTCGAGGAAGTTCCGAGGTGTCCGCCAGCGACAATGGGGTTCTTGGGTCTCTGAGATTCGCCATCCTCTTTTGTAAGTGTAGGCTCTGTATATACAAATACATATTTTCATGTATAGGTCTACATATTACGTACAATGATTTTTTTTCTTTTTCATATGAAGCTACAATGGTTAAGTATTTATCAAAAATTCAAAACTTATTTGTATATGATTAAATGCAAATAAACTCTATAAAGAAACGTTAAAAAGTCCATTTCAAACTCGATTCATGTGTACGTAGCTAATATTATATGCATATGTTAAGGAGTGAAGTGAATGTAGTGTATTTATACATGTGGGTATGAGATAATCAGGAAGAGAAGAGTTTGGCTTGGAACATTCGAAACGGCAGAAGCGGCTGCAAGAGCTTACGACCAAGCGGCTCTTCTAATGAACGGTCAGAACGCTAAGACCAATTTCCCTGTCGTTAAATCAGAGGAAGGTGCCGATCACGTTAAAGACGTGAACTCTCAGTTAATGTCGCCAAAGTCGTTATCTGAGCTATTGAACGCTAAGCTAAGGAAGAGCTGCAAAGACCTAACGCCGTCGCTGACATGTCTCCGTCTAGACACGGACAGTTCCCACATAGGAGTTTGGCAGAAACGGGCCGGGTCGAAAACGAGTCCGACTTGGGTCATGCGTCTCGAACTTGGGAACATAGCCAACGAAAGTGCGGGGGTTGACTTGGGGTTGAAGAAACAAAACGTTGAGAAACAAGAAGAAGAAGAAGAAGCTATTAGTGATGAGGATCAATTAGCTATGGAGATGATCGAGGAGTTGCTGAACTGGAGTTGACTTTGACTTTGACTTGTTGGATGTCTTGAAAAAAGGAGTTGAGGGTTTTCATTATTTTCCGGATTTTAATATTCTTTAAATGTGAAGGTTCTTTTTATCGGTTTACACATGTAAGAAAATTGTCAAAAATACACGTAAAAAAATTTAATATATATAAACAGACTTGTATTTTTTTGTTTTTTTTTTTAAGTATACGTGCTTGTTGTGCTGATTGATACAAAAGCTTGTTGGATTTGGGTATTCTATTAATATATGTATTTTATTTTGATGTATTTATCGGTCTACTAATCAAAACAAGCTAAATATACCAATATTCCTTTACCTTCTAATATAGTCGTTTTACTTGTGAGTTGTGACTCCGCGGCCGGGGTAAGTTTATCTCCGAATTCAATCATCGTTGTGAATCACTAATACGACAATCCGTTGGATTTATTTCTTCAAACCACATACCATATATACTGGATATTAAATATGGAACCCTCCTTGGTCCAATATTCGTAAGTATGACCAATGAAATCATCCTTAAAAACTAAATAATTGTCTAATAATAATGTAACCTATTTTCTGATGATAATGTAACTAAGTCGACAAAAGATTCAGCTCCTGAACATATATGTTTTCTAAATTGATTGACATTTCATGACTGTTCTGCAACTTGATGAGAGCCATTTTAAAAATAAATCAAAACAAATAAGTGAATAATCAACTCAGAGGCCTTACTGACTTGCTTTCTCACACGTCAAGACTTGAACCTTGAAAGATTCTAAGTAAAATATCATTCTCTTGTACAAAAAAAGGGACAGATCTAAGCAGTACGATTTGGAGAGTATCATGATCTCTTTCTGTCGAGTACAAACGGTCTAAACATATAGAAAAAAAGAAATTTTGTCCTCACAAAAGACTAAAACAGCAACAATCGGAGCAGGGATTGTCGAGAACCTCCATGTGACCCCTTCGAACACCAACAAGGTCGCATATGAAGAGGTTGCTCCTGAGAGACGAAGCCTACTTTAAGAAGGCACTGCATAGAGAAGAAGAAACAACGTCAATGTCAAAACCAGATAAAACCAAGCTTTTGCAATATTGGTAAAGAGTGATTCACACTTACTGTATGTGGAGGTATCAATCTGCTCAGGGAGTTCCTTTATATCAATCTCAAACCTCTCTTGTACCTGTCCACATTCAAATTATTCAAAATTGCTTCATTACTAAAATACCCAACTAAATATTGAGTGCAAGATGGATGGACTTATGAAGATGATCAAACTGTAAACCTGATCAAGAACACCAGAATCTGAAGTTGATGCAACAAAAGTGATAGCTAGACCCTTTGTTCCAAATCTACCAGCTCTCCCAACCTATTTATCATACACAGTACAAAACAGTTACGTTAAAAGAGCCCTTTCAGTGTGATCAATGACAAAAATTTCAGGATTTAATAAATACGAATATTTTACCCTATGAAGATATGTATCTGCAGAATCTGGCATGTCATAGTTGATAACTATATTGACACGCTCAATGTCAATGCCTCTCCCTACCAAATCTGTCGCCACAAGGATCCTCTTGTGTCCTTCCTTGAAGCTTTTGTAGCGAGTCAACCTACACACCATATCATATTAGCCTTCAAGGTTGGTCTCCATTAGGGCTTTAAAAGCAATTAGGAACCATTCATAATAATGTACAAACCTCTCTTCTTGAGACATGCCAGAGTGGATGCATATTGAGGGGAAATTGCATTCTACCAGCAACTTGTTCAGCTCCGCAGCTCTGCTCACGCTCTTCACAAATATGACAACTTGGTTGAAGTCCAACGCATCTAGAAGGTCATTCAGCTTGCGGTTTTTCTCCATCTCGGCCAGTTTGATGAAGTGCTGTTACAGTACGACAGAGAAAAGGCAACTCAATTATGTATCAAGCAACAACCAATATAAACAATACGAAGAACTCACTTCAGTAAAAGTACCTGGACAAGTCCATGAAGAGTCAACTTGGCTTCATCATCAACATATATTTCCATTGGCTGAAAGGAACAGATAGCAGAGTAAAGGGTATTAGCAAGCTTTCCTCAGGCAATGACTTCCACTACAAAAATGAAGACGGATGAAGAACCCCAGAACTGAGATCCTCGTCCATCAGGTTTCCTCTTGAAAGATGTGAATTTTGCAATGAAACATCAATTCTGCTCCGAACATTAAGGCCAATAAAATTGAGCAGGATGAAACCTTGAGGCCTCACAACGCCAGGCTCAAAACCCACCCAGGACTGTTAGCATTGCAGATATATAAAAAAGGAAAAACACAGTGATGATCGTAGAACCCACTGAGCAAAGACATCACTAAACCACAAGCTAGGTTGCATATTCAGAGTCTCCTAATTCTCCAAACCCTAAAAACTACCCAATGTATTATTTGATTGAGACACTGCATCCAGGTATCAATGGCAGGTTTCCCAGGGCAGAAGGTACTCAAATAAACCTACGATCTCCCAGAGAAGGCTAAAAATAATTCAAGATTACAGGACTTGCAAACCGATGTAGTATTGGCTGTGGGACATTACATCTTGCATAAATTTCTTGCAGACTGGGCGTATCTCTTTGCTGAGCGTAGCTGAGAACATCATTACTTGCTTATCGTGAGGAGTCATCTTAAAAATCTCCTGCACATCCCTCCGCATGTCTGATAAAGAAGAGCAAAAAGTGTTAAAACATACCCTTCTTTCAAGGATAGGTAAATTATCTTATACATAGAATGTGAGAAATCAGCATACCAAGTGACTCGAGCATTTTATCACACTCGTCAAGAATAAAATGCCTCACATTCTTCAAAGAGAGATCTTTGTCCCTGGCGAGTGCAAGCACCCTACCAGGTGTACCAACAACAATGTGAGGACATTCATTCTTCAGCAAGTCTTTATGAATTTTGATGTTGACTCCACCATAGAACACCGACACCTTTGTATCAGGAAGATAGGTACTGAATCGCACGAACTCATTGCAGATCTGCAAGTAATTTCAGCATCAAGATATTATAAGNCACATTCTTCAAAGAGAGATCTTTGTCCCTGGCGAGTGCAAGCACCCTACCAGGTGTACCAACAACAATGTGAGGGCATTCATTCTTCAGCAAGTCTTTATGAATTTTGATGTTGACTCCACCATAGAACACCGACACCTTTGTATCAGGAAGATAGGTACTGAATCGCACGAACTCATTGCAGATCTGCAAGTAGTTTCAGCATCAAGATATTATAAGTATGTGACAACTTTGGGACAGACAACAGGCATAACATAACAATTATTAGCCAAGGCCCGAGTTAAGAAAACATAGTGGAATACCTGGTAAGCCAACTCTCTTGTATGGCACAAGACAAGTGCAGAAACCTGGCCAGGAGATGGTTCGATCTGTTGCAGAGTCGAAAGGACAAACACAGCAGTCTTTCCCATACCAGATTTTGCTTGACAGATAACATCCATGCCCAAAATAGCTTGAGGGATACATTCATGTTGCACTGGAGGAGAACCAAAGAAAATTGCACCGAAGAAACCCTTTATAAGTAGATGATAACCTCCATATCTTTTAATTGGTGGCTTTAGCACATGTTAAGCTCACTCCAAATCAATAGATTGAAATAGCGTTTATTACCTGGAAAGAGTAATCACAGAAACGTTAATGGGCATCAAGTAGCATTATAAGACAAAAAAAATAAATATTCAGAACATATGCATCATTGTTTTAACTTGGCGAGGTGATTCAATTTCAATAACCAACAGTAGACTAAAAAAAAACATGCAAAGGAAATTTTTTTGTGTAGGCTCAGAAACAAGAGGAAGAGTGAAAAGTACTTGCCTTCGGATGGATGTTCAAAACCTGAGTCAACAATAGCTCGGAGAAGCTCCGGTTTCAAAAGGAAGTCTCTGAATCCAGAACTGTGTATTCCCACGTACCCTCTGACCCAAAGAAGAACAACAATATTAGATTTCTAAACAAAGGCAAACGACTAATGAAACCTTCACAGCAAACTAGCAGTAATCTCAGAACAACATCAAAAATTAAACATCCACTGTCTCAAAAAAAAAACAGATCTAGGAAAACATAAAAACTCACTTTTTCACGGCTTCGCCGTTAACTTTACTTCCAGAATCTGGGACCTTCTCGTCTTCTTCCTCGTAATCCAAAAGCTCTTCCTCGTAGGCTTCGTTGCCTCTAGCGTCTCCCATACTTCACAAGTTCTACAAACAGAAGAGAAATTTCAGAAAAAGTTCGCAATTCAACGCAAAAATAAAAAAAACCCTAAAATTTGGCGAGAAAGCGTATAGCGTTCTCGAACCCTAAGCGAGTGAATTTGCTAATAATCAATGGAATCTGATGGATTGAGAGCGAGAAGATACCTGAGAACTGAGCAGAGCTATTAGATCGCGAAATCGGATTAGGGTTTCGAAATCTCTGAATGCGAGAGGAACTAGAAAATATCTTAGCTTCGCTAGAGTCAAAGAGACATATATAGTGAAAAAGACTGGATAGGGTTGAAGTTGGTCTAAACTGGGCTTTGTTTCCATGGGCCAAGATTTTTTCCCTAATGGGTTTACGATTACTGGGAACAATAAAGCCTCGCCCACCAAACAGTTCGGTTTTAATCTATGGTTTGGTTAGCACTAAGCAGTGTTCTTAATTTCTATTCTTATCCTCCAGGCTCCAGACCAGGCTGACCGGCTTCCTCTTAGTCAAGTTGACTGGAATAAGGCCGACTTGTAGGCCCATTAAAGTAAAGCCCATTCTCAACCCTATCTAGTCTCCCTATATATACATTTACGTACACCAACGCGGCGCAGATAATTAATTTTCTTCAATCAGAGATTTTGAAACCCTAATCCGATTTCCAGATCCAACAAGCTCTGCTCATTTCTCAGGTAATATCTTCGCTCCAAGTTCACCATCGAGCTTAGTAGACTGCTTATAGTTCGAGAATCCTAGTTCTACAAATCTTAGGTTTCTGTTTTGGATTTGGTATCTTACCCGAAATTTTTGCGCAGCTTGTAGCATTTGCGAAGTATGGGAGACGCTAGAGACAACGAAGCCTACGAGGAGGAGCTTTTGGACTATGAAGAAGAAGACGAGAAGGTCCCAGATTCAGGAAATAAAGTTAACGGCGAAGCCGTGAAAAAGTGAGTTTTGTGTTTTCCTCGATCTGTTTTTTTTTGAGACAGTGGATGTTTAAATTTGGTGTTTCTTGGGTTACTACTTGTTAGCTGTAAGGGTTTGATTAGTCGTTTAACTTTAATATTTGCAATTTCTAAGTTCTTCAATTCTAGAATTACTGGAAGCTTATATAAGATACTCATGTGTTTTTCTTTTTTTGCCAGAGGTTACGTGGGAATACACAGTTCTGGATTCAGAGACTTCCTCCTAAAACCGGAGCTTCTCCGAGCTATCGTTGACTCAGGATTTGAACATCCATCTGAAGGTAATTACAATTATATTCTCACCCTGTTTTGAGTCTTGTTTTGCTTGCTTAATTCTATTATCGGAATACATGGTCTATATCTAGATAAATTACTTCCGCATAAGGTATGTACTTGTTGTCTTATTCATTTAATTTTATGTACTTAGCCTAGTATTGAGAAGATGTGTTGGTTTAAAATATTTGTCCTTTATGTTATATTTGTACTTTATCTTTGTCATGTGCTTATCATCTACCTAAGTCTACTAATTAAAGTTGTTGTGTTTATGAGTTCAGATTCTTTGTTTTTTTCAGTTATAATTTGGTTTTGTTTTCTTTGCCTATTAACGTTTGAATGATTACTTTTTTCCAGGTAATAAACGCTATTTCAATCTATTGAATTTGGACTGAGCTTAGCATGTCGTAAAGCCACCAATTATAAAGATAAGGAGGTTATATTCTACTTCTAAACGGTTCCTTCGGTGCAATTTTCTTTGGTTCTCCACCAGTTCAACATGAATGTATCCCTCAAGCTATCTTGGGCATGGATGTTATTTGCCAAGCAAAATCTGGTATGGGGAAGACTGCTGTGTTTGTGCTGTCTACTCTTCAACAGATTGAACCTTCTCCTGGACAAGTTTCTGCACTTGTCTTGTGCCATACAAGGGAGCTGGCTTACCAGGTATGACCTTTTTTTGTATAACTGAGGTTATTTGCTGTAATAGTTCTGTCTTATGCCCCCAAGTTGTCTAATGCTTATTATGCCTGGATGCTGAAATTTACTTGCAGATCTGCAATGAGTTCGTGCGATTCAGTACCTATCTGCCTGATACAAAGGTTTCGGTGTTCTATGGTGGAGTCAACATTAAAATTCACAAAGACTTGTTGAAGAATGAATGTCCTCACATTGTTGTTGGTACACCTGGTCGTGTGCTTGCACTTGCCAGGGACAAAGATCTCTCTTTGAAAAATGCGAGGCATTTTATTCTTGACGAGTGTGATAAAATGCTCGAGTCACTTGGTATGTTGATTTCTTACATCCTTATTTCATCTTCCTATTCCTGAATAATTGTATTTTTAACACTTTAGTTATTATTTATCAGACATGCGGAGGGATGTGCAGGAGATTTTCAAGATGACTCCTCATGACAAACAAGTAATGATGTTCTCAGCAACTCTCAGCAAAGAGATACGCCCAGTCTGCAAGAAATTTATGCAAGATGTAATGTTCCATGGCCAATTCTCTCTCGCTTTGCAAGTCTTCTAGTTTTGAATTATCTTTAGCCTTCTTTGGGAGATCATGCCATTATTTAAGCATCTTCTGCGTTAGAAAAGCTGCAACTGATCCTTGGATGAGTCTCAATCCAATAATGCTTTGGGTAGTTTATAGGGGGGTCGAGAACGGTGGGTGTGAGTCTATAGGTTTGGTGTGGTTAGTGACCTTTGCAGTTTGCACAACAAGATCTTCTTTCATCATTACCTTATCAATTTATTTGCAATTCGGACAGTGCTGGGTATGGGTGTTGTGATGTCTCAAGGTTTCATCTTGCTCGTATGGCCTTTATGTTCCGATCAATATTTGATGGTTAATAGCAAAACTCACATCTTTGAAGAGAACCTGATTGACGAGGATTTCAGTTCAGGGGTTCTTCTTCACCCATCCTCATTTTTGTAGTGGAAGTAATTACCTGCGGAAAGCTTGCTAATGCCATTTACTCGTATATCTGATCCTTACAGCCAATGGAAATATATGTTGATGATGAAGCCAAGTTGACTCTTCATGGACTTGTCCAGGTAACTTTAACTAGTTGAGGTCTTTTGATTATTCTTATTTGTTGATGATTCATACTTATTTGGTTGACTATTTTCTGTCTTACTGTAACAGCACTACATCAAACTGAGCGAGATGGAGAAAAACCGCAAGCTGAATGACCTTCTTGATGCGTTGGACTTTAATCAAGTTGTCATATTTGTGAAGAGCGTGAGCAGAGCTGCGGAGCTGAACAAGTTGCTGGTAGAATGCAATTTCCCCTCAATATGCATCCACTCTGGCATGTCTCAAGAAGAGAGGTTTGTACATTATCTTAAAAATTCAAACTCTTTCCGATTGCTCACAAATCCCTCATGGAGAGACCAACTCTTGAGCCCATTATGATGTGATATGTAGGTTGACCCGATACAAAAGTTTCAAGGAAGGGCACAAGAGGATCCTTGTGGCCACTGACTTGGTGGGAAGAGGCATTGACATTGAGCGTGTCAACATTGTTATCAACTATGACATGCCAGATTCTGCTGATACATATCTTCACAGGGTAAGTATTGTATTTATAGAATCCTGAAATTTATTATTGGTCAAGTATCTCACTGTAAGGGCTTTTGTAACGTCACTGATTTGTACTGTCTCGTATAGGTTGGGAGAGCTGGTAGATTTGGAACCAAGGGTCTTGCTATTACATTTGTTGCATCTTCCTCAGACTCAGAGGTTCTTAATCAGGTATGGAGTTTCACGTTGTCATTAAGTCCATTGGAAACTCCCCTTATATTGATTTGGGTTATTTTAGTAATGTATCAATTTTGAATGTGGACAGGTGCAAGATAGGTTTGAGGTTGATATAAAGGAACTCCCTGAGCAGATTGATACCTCCACATATAGTAAGTGTGAAATCTTTTTACCAATTATGCAAAAGTTTGGTTCTGTCTGGTTTTGATACTAATGTTGTTTCTTCTTCTTACTCTTTGTTCAGTGCCGTCATAAACAAGTAGCATCTTCTCTCAGGAAGAACCTCTTCAGATTTCAACCTTGTAGGGGTCATGGGGGTTCACAGCTATCTCTCACTCGTTTGCTGCTGTTGTAGTCTTTTCTATTGTGGACAAGTTTTTCCATATATCTAGACCATTTGTAACTCTTTAAAAATGAGATTCAGCTACTCTCCAAAGCACGCAGTTCAGAGCTGTCCTGTTTTTTGTACAAGAGATTGATATGTTTTAAATCTCAGGGTTTAGTGTTAACTTGGTTACTGTTTCGTTGTTTCTTTAATTAAAATGCAAAACCATTCGCATTGAATGTTGCTAAGGATCCTCTGCGTTAATTTGTCTTTGATGCTTGCCAATGATTAGGTTTCATGTGGTTAGTTTCCATCATTCCATCGTTTTCATTGTGTTCTGTTTGCAATTGTTCATATGTTCCTAAAAATACTGACTTAAACAAAAGAGAATGCAGAACTGAAACCTAGAGGATAGTTTTGTGACTATGCTGACTTTAGCCTTGACAGTGTCGCAGCTCTTCTAAAGGGCATAGTCTTTGAAGTCAGTTTCTTACGGCGGACCAAAGCTGAGTCGACTTCCACAATATGATCTCCAACATTACCTTCTACATGGACTTCTTGAGCTGCATTGGCTTGATCATTTGGTAGATTGGGTGAAACCTTGCGTTGTCTCTCTTGGTATCTTCTAGAGGCCAACATCAGTAAGAGTAGAATTATAGAAACAACAAAGACAATCAGAAATAGTGCTTCAAAGCTATGGTGATCGAGCTGGATTGGTGAATCTGATGTGGTCGAGTCCAGACAATGTTTTTCTCCAAGGAACCACTTGTTCTCTATAGCTCTCATGGTCTCTCCCTCTGTTAAGTTCAAGATCTGCCTTGAAATATCTGACACCAATGGAGATCCCAGTGGAAATGCCTGCACGAATCATTGAGAAATTTAATATCACCATTCAAATTCTAACAAGAAAGTAACCAGCTAATTACTTACAAAACCAAAGCCATCAGCCTTAAATGTAGGCTCGATAATGGAATACTCTGAGCAGTATTTAGCCATGAAAAGCTTGATATAAGCAACTTCATCAAACGCAGCATCAATCCCGCCGTTGCTGCTCTTGTTAAGAAAGAGTTCACGCATTTCTTCAGGAGAATTATACGTCTTCAACCTAGATTCATCGAAACGCATTTGTTTCAGCCTTTCGAATGTAAAAGAACCAGTCTGATATCCAATGTTTACTCCGCTTTTCCTCAGGTCATCCATGTGTCTCACTGTTGGTCGAAGCTCTTGAACCGTCAGCATAGATGTCAGTGTTGCTGTGTAGCTCTGAGTTAGAATTAGCAACACAAAGCACCAAACCACAACAAGAACCCTTGTGAAAAAGCTCTCTGATGGCCTCCCTGTAAATTAAAACGTGGTTATCACTTAACAGTTTTGTTGTTTCAAAGATTTTTAAGTAACTGGTAATGAATTAGAAGCTGAAGTTGTGTGTGACAAAAAAGACTCACTGTGTGCGAAAAAGAGAGTGGAAAATGAGAAGTAGAACACATTAGATATTTTATCAATTATCCTCTGTTTCTTGAAGTCCTCATCTGCTTGGAACTCAAAAATCCAAACCATGATTCCAATGTAGATGAAAGAAGCAGCAGTGATCAACCAGAGCTCCATTGTTAAAGGCTTCAAAAAGACCCATTCTCCTTTTTGTTTCCCATCCTTGACCGGTACCACAAATACAACACCAGTCTCCGAATACGGCAAAGCGAAATCGACATAATGCGATCGATTAGCCAGGATTGTTGTATCACCTACAGCTCCATCAAACACCTGTTAACATCATTTGAAAAATATTGAACATTTTAGCTTTATACTGAATTTGAGTCTTATCCACCGTAGACGCCTTAACTAACAAGAAAGCCTAACATTTTACAGGTTTTTCATATAAAAAAAGAATTGGTTATCTTCAAAGGTATATCATGTAACATACCCCAAGAAACACATTATGAACCATTTCATCGTAACTCCCACGAGGTTTTCCATCAGGAGTTTCAAAGGGTATGTACTCATAGGAGACAGCATATGGCATTTGTCTCATCACCATGTCGAAAACATCTATGCAAAACCCAGTGACCACTGGTACATTAGTGTTTTCATCCTTTGTTACCTTGACAAAATTGTTGAAACCATCCTTCTTTGGAACTGCTATTCTCAACTTCTTTGCGTTTGTTGGGAATTCCCATCCTTTAGGCACAAAAGTAGTGTCCCCAGGCCATATAATAGGTCTAAGGCGACGCGAGCTGTGTGCTTTTTGATCCACTTGTAGGCTCTTCAACAATCCTACTTTTGATTTCCAAAAGCCAACAGTTCTTTCTCCAGTTTCCTCTATATTGATTATCTTGAAAGTCTTTGGCTCTAGCTTTCCGGTCTTTAGTTGAAATCTCCCAGCAACACCTTTGAAAGTGACTGTTGACAACGCTTGAAGAAGCTTGGGACCAGAGAGAGACACGCCGAGATCATCAAGATCAGTGCCTATATCTTCTCTAGAAGTGTTTGTTTTGGTCTTATTGAAACTCATGTTTACGTTACTGATTTCTTCAACGGACATTAGTGCTGTGGCTGCATCATAAGCCCAACATGCAAAATTGTTTAGCTCTTCTCTTCCAAATCTTTTTTGCCAACGAGCTTCAAGATACATTAGCTCTTTTGACCCTGCAAAATATGTCTTGACGCCCAAGACACCATGCATATTCTCCAAGCTTGATTCTCCCATTACACTCATGAGATCAGCTATTCCATTGGTAACAATCCATACATATCCTTTATTCATCATACCAATCTCTTTGGCTATCGCAAAAAGCCTTGATCCGAGATCAGGTAGCATGTGCACGATAAACACCCTAGTGGGCATGGTCATTAGTTTGTAAAGCTCTTTCTTGATTTGATCATCAGAGAAATGTAATGAGATGGCACTTCGGTATCGGATACGAACGTTAATCTCTTGAAAAGCGTCGACTAAGTAAGGAAGAATACCTTCTCCGAACTCATTGTCCGCGTAGATAGGTACAACTTCTCTCCATCTAAATGACTCTATGATGGCACTAATAGCATGGACTTGAGACGAATCGTCGTGTGTGGCTCTAATGAAATATGGACTACGGAGGGAATCAAGAAGAGGGCTTGTTGCAGAGAATGAAATGATTGGAACTTTAGTTTGATTTCCTAGGTTGATTAAAAAAGGAGCTTGCATTGATGTCCCTGGTCCTATAATGGCCACCACTTCCCTCTTCTTTATCAAGTATAAAGCTACAAAGTTAAAGTTGCATTATTAAAAGGTGTAGTGAACTCAGTTAAATAAAAAATCAGGTTTTTTAAAAGTTTAGTTAAGTGAGCAAAGCAAAACTGATCAGTTGAAATTGTGTTCCGATCCATTTCGGTCAATGTTTGCATATACCATACTTCGTGTTGGTGTTCGTTGACTTCAATTAAAAAACTGTAAGTACCAGTATGAGGTGCACAAATTATATGGATCTGAGATTTTGATCCAGAATCCACTCCAGTTTCCATTTACTAAAATTATTCTTATATCATCAATTAAAGAAAATGTTTTATTTTGATTAGAACATTTTAGAGGTATATTATATTATAATTTCATATTTAAATCTTATTTTTACTTTCTTGTATTTCACGAAACATATAAAGATTTGATTGCTGTCATCACTTCCAAAAGACAAGGACTTTTCAGATTTATAAGAAAAACTAGACATAGTTTTGACTATTGTATAGAAGGAAACACTTCTTTCCATATCATTAGGATTGTTCATATCGAAGTATAGCATAACAACATATTGTAATAAAATTTAATGTGTGGAAGATCGAGTACCTGAAGCGGCAGCACCAACAACAGTTTGTTTTGAGTCTCGGATGTTGAGGACAATCCTTGTCTTGAAGCTATCATGAGTATTATAGAATTCCGACAGAGACATTTCGATAGCTCGCAAGCTCAAATCTGATAATGTCACATTACTGCCAATAACAACCCCCACTTTAACTTGTAAAGCTTCATTTTGAGATCTCCCGAGTGATAATACTAATAAGATGAGAAAAATGAAAAGCTGTAAAGGAAGAAACCGAGACACGAGATGATGGAAGAAAAACATAGCTTTGCTGATCTGATAGCTTACAAGAGGAGGAGATAGGACGGGCCAAGTAAAGGATAGTTTTGACTGTTTGAAGAAGAGAACCAAGAAAGTCAAATAAAGTGTCGGAATTTGCAAGTAGGCTATTGAATTTATTTATTTAATACATACCTTAGAGATAATTATTAGTAGGAAAATGATGTAGAGAAGAAGACTTGTTTCGGTCATTTTGGATTTGGACAGTTAACGCGCTACACCCATATGAGAGGACAAGACGTGGTCTTCCAAAAACATACACTATTTCATATCATTCACACAATTTCATACTCTCAAAACTATGAAGTAACTAGTACTGTGAACCATACGTCGAAGTCCAGGCTATGAATTCAAATCCGTGTAACCTACAACATTTATATGTATGTGAATGTGAACAGGTTTTGTGTATATAATGTTTATTAACATCAGAAAAAATAATTGCGACAAGAGCTTTATGTGTTCATTCATGTTCACTCGTCACTTCAATATGCCAATACATTCACCGAATATCTACATACCCACCCACTATATAATTCGTTTACCAGAGAATATATATTTTGGCTTAAGAACTTGTAAATTGGTGAATATAATTGTTGAAAATTTTAATTATTTTTCACCAGTTCGGATAACATAAATTGTAATGATTGATGTTTAAAACAAAAGATAAATAAAATAATATAGATAGTTTTAAAAAGTTTCAAAATTATCCAGAAATATATCTACAAATTTATATAACCAATCAGAAAGTTTGAAAATATATTTTTTCTAATTAGATAAAGAAAAGAGGATATGATAAAAAAAGGAAATGACATCTTAAAATGGGTAAAATATAGTAGACAATAAATATAATTTCTAGTATGTCTAAATATAAAGACATTACATTATACAGTACATAAAATGAATTGAGACGTGACAGATTCCCATTGACCACCTTAATTAAGAAAACTTACGTGTCTAATTACTGTATAGTTAATACCAAATATTTTTCGCCATCGAGCTTCAACATACATTCATTAGCTCTTTTGACCCTGCAAAATATGTCTTGACGCCCAAGACACCATGCATATTCTCCAAGCTTGATTCGCCCATTAAACTCATGAGATCAGCTATACCATTTGTAACAATCCATACATATCCTTTATTCATTATACCAAATTACCAATATCTTTGTCTATGGTTATTTTAGGATACAATTTTTTTTTTTTGTTTATAGGCACGCCGGAAGTAAAACCGTAACAGTAACGAAGATTTTCCGTTTTCTTAGATTTCACCAAGAAAATTTGTTTAAAATATATTCGGCACATTCAAAAGGACCATGATCAGAGCCTATGCGGATTTAATCCTCGACGGCAGCGCAATTCTTCCGAAGGGTATACTCTTTGAAGTCGTCAAATGTCTACGATGAAACAAAGCTGGGTCTCCCACAATAGTATTTCGATCTCCGACATTACTACCTTCATCATTCAGAAGCTGATCTTGAGCATCTGGTGCATCGGCTTGGCCTTGGTTCATTGCAGGTGGCTCATGGACTTGATCTTCACTTGGCAGACTTGTTGGAGTCCTGATCTCATCATTACTTGGGGGACTAGTTGGTGTCCGCATGTCATCATCATCTCTTGGCGGAGAGTTCATATCGGCGGGTTGTCTTTCTTGGTATCTTCTAGAAGCCAACATGCCTAAGAGTAAAAGCATAGAAACAACAGCGACGATCAGAAATAGGGCTTCAAAGCTGTGGTGATCGAGCTGGATTGGTGAATCCGATGTGGTTGAGTCCAGACATCGTTTTTCATTAAGCAACCACTTGTTCTCTATAGCTTTCATGGTCTCTCCCTCCGTTATGTTCAAGATCTGTTTTGAAATATCTGACACCAACGGAGATCCCAAGGGAAAGGCCTACAGGAAAATATATATATATGGGTTTTTAAAAGCACTTCAAAAATCCTAATTAAGAACAAACTTTATGATTTGAACAGTGGCAATTAATTAGACTGTTTTTGCAGCACGGATAGAATATTCCAAGTCCATCCTCTTGCCACCATTCAAAGCCTAAACAAAAAGTAATCAGATTTAATTACTTACAAATCCAAAGCCATCAGCCTTAAAGGTAGGCTCAATAATGGAATATTCTGAGCAATATTTAGCCATGAAAAGCTTGACATATGCGACTTCGTCGAATGCAGCATCAATACCACCATTGCTGCTCTTTTTAAGAAAAAGTTCACGCATTTCTTCAGGAGAGTTATACGTCTTCAACCTGGATTCATCGAAACGCATTTGTTTCAGCCTTTCGAATGTAAAGGAACCAGTCTGATATCCAATGTTCACTCCGCTCTTCCTCAGATCATCCATGTGTCTCACTGTTGGTCGAAGTTCTTGAACCGTCAGCATCGATGTCAATGTTGCTGTATAGCTCTGAGTCAGAATAAGCACCACAAAGCACCAAACCACAGCAAGAAACCTTGTGAAAACGCTCTCTGATGGCTTCCCTATAAGCAAAATATGGCTTTATCAGGTTCTTACTTCAAAGAGTGTCATGTAATTGGAATGATTAGAAGCTGAAGTTGTGTGTGACCAAAAAAAAAAAAAAACTCACTGTGTGCGAAAAAGAGAGTCGAAAATGAGAAGTAGAACACATCAGATACTTGATCAAGTATCGTCTGTCCCTTAAAATCATCATTTGCTTGATACTCAAAAATCCAAACCATGATTCCAATATAGAGAAAAGCAGCACTTGTGAGAAACCAGAGCTCCTTTGTTAGAGGCTTCAAGAAGACCCATTCTCCTTTTTCTCTCTCATCCTTGACCGGCACCACGACTACAATACCAGTCTCCGAGTATGGCAATGCGAAATCGACATAATGCGACCGATTAGCTAAGATTGTGGTATCCCCTACTGCTCCATCAAACTCCTGTCAAGAAAGAGAAAAAGAAAAAACAAACATTTTAGTCTCATCCAGCGTTGTCATACTTTCTACAGGTCACATGATGTCTCTTGATTTCGGCTAATAATTTACATTTACCAAAAAAAAATAGAAAGAAAATGTTGACAAAAAAAAAAAAATAGAAAGAAAACGAAAAAAAAAAAATGGTTTCCTCAAAGGTTTAGGGATCAATGTAACTTACCCCAAGAAACACATTATAAATCATTTCGTCGTAACTTCCACGAGATTTTCCATCAGGGGTTTCAAAGGGGATGTACTCATAGGGGACAGCATATGGCATTTGTCTCATTACGTTGTCGAAAACATCTATGCAAAAGCCGGTGATTGTTAGAGCATTAGTGTTTTCATCCTTTGTTACCTTGACAAAATTGTTGAAACCATCCTTCTTTGGAACTGCTATTCGCAGCTTCTTTGCATTTGTTGGCAATTCCCATCCTTTGGGTACAAAAGTAGTGTCCCCCGGCCATGTTATCGTTCTTAGGCTGTCTGATATTTTAATTCCTGTTTGATTCACTCTTAGGCTCTTCACTAATCCTACTTCTGATCGCCAAAAGCCAACAGTTCTTTCTCCAGTTTCCTCTATATTGATTATCTTGAAAGTCTTGGCCTCTAGTTTTCCGTTTTTCAGCTGAAATCTCCCGGCAACACCTTTGAAACTGACTGTTGTCAATGCTTGAAGAAGCTTGGGACCAGAGAGAGCAACGTGGAGATCATCAAGGTCAGTGCCTATATCTTCTCTTGAAGTGTTTATTTTGGTCTTATTGAAACTTATGTTTACGTTACTGATCTCCTCAATGGACATTGCAAGTGCTGTGGCAGCATCATAAGCCCAACATTCAAAATTGTTTAGCTCTTCTCCTCCAAATCTTTTTCGCCAACGAGTAGTAAAATACATTAGCTCTTTTGATCTTGAAAAATATGTCTTGACACCCAAAACACCATGCATATCCTCCAAGCTTGATTCGCCCATTAAACTCATGAGATCAGCTATACCATTTGTAACAATCCATACATATCCTTTACTGATCATTCCAATCTCTTTAGCTATGGAGATTAGCCTCGACCCGAGATCAGGCAACATGTGCACGATAAAAACCCTAGTGGGCATAGTCATTAGTTTGTAAAGCTCTTTCTTGATTCCATCATCAGAGGAATGCAATGATATGGCACTTCGGTATCGGATACGAACGTTGATCTCTTGAAAAGCATCAACTAAGTAAGGAAGAATACCTTCTCCAAACTCATTGTCTACATAAATAGGCACAACTTCTCTCCATCTAAATGACTCTATGATGGCACTAATGGCGTTAACTTGAGATGAGTCGTCGTGTGTGGCTCTGATGAAATATGGACTACGGAGGGAATCGAGAAGCGGGCTTGTTGCAGAGAATGAGATTATGGGAACTTGGGACTGATTTCCCAGATTGATCAAAAATGGAGCTTGCATTGAATTCCCTGGTCCAACAATGGCCACCACTTCCCTCTTCTTTATCAAGTATAAAGCTGCAAAGTTAAAAATTAATATTTCCTATATTATTTGAGAAGTATTGTTTCTCAAAATGTGCTTATATATTAACTCAAACAACATTAAGTTTTTAAAAATATTACAAAAATATCATTACTATAAGAGAATACACATCGGTTCTCCAAAAAATATTTTAGATATAATAATACTGTTTAGTTTAAATTTTGTTTGTTTTTAAAAAATCAACCAATCAGCTTATAACATGTAGTTAGAGAGAGGTCTCAGAGTGTCCGTAAAAGTCTGGGCAGAGACATTTTTAAATTATGTGAGTCTCTAAAAAAAGAGGTGGCAGTCTCTCATTATCTCTCATATGAAACACTTGTTTCACTTTATCCAGAGACTTTCAAAATATAAGATGTTTTAGAGAATTTGATTTGCTTCATAATATAAGATGTTTTCAACTTTTTATGCAACTTTTAGATTAATTATATATTTTTTATTAGTTGTTTTATGCAGTCTTGTTTTTTATTGGTTAAATTTTGTAATAGTATATATTTTTTATTATACATGCTTTTAGCTAAAACATCTTATATTTTGAAACGGAGAAAGTAATATGACTCTTTTAGTCCGAATCACCAAACTCCCAAAAAGTAATGTGGATTTGAGATTTGATCCGGGATCCAAGTCAAAGTGCCTTCAATACATGATATACCTCTATCATGATTTTCAAACTCTATAATATTTTAATTTAAGGTTTACTTCCTTGAATTTCATGTGACAAATATTGCTGGTTTTTGGAACGATCTTCACTTTCAACAACACAGTCACTTCCTAAGACAAGGATCTTTAGATCTATCAAAAAGACAACATAGTTGACAATTATAGCAAGAACTAGTCCTTCGTAAATCATTGGGATTGTTTTTTTTTTTTTGTCGTGCAAATCATTGAGATTGTTTATCTTACTATATGTAAGACTTTGAACCCAACCTGCTGCAACCGGCCCGCTAATTTTTCTAAAAATAAATTTAGTAATTCTATAATATACAAAAAGAATAAAAAAGAATGTTATCAGCAATGAATTGTAATAATATATAATGTAAAATATTTACTTATATAAAACATATTTTTTTATTTTCTTTTTAAACATATTTATTTTATGTTTCGTATGATAGTACTGTATATATATTACTAGTTTAAATGTCATACATGATCGATAAATGTTCACAACGAAAGGTAGGTACCTGAAGCTGCGGCACCAACAACAGTTCGTTTGGAATCTCGGATGTCGAGGACAATCCTTGTCTTGAAGCCATTATGAGTATTATAGAATTCCGACAGAGACATGTTGATAGCTCGTAAGCTCAAATCTGCTAATGTCACATTAGTGTCAAGAACAATTCCCACTTTAACTTGTAAAGCTTCCTTTTGAGGTCTCGCGAGTAATACCAAGAAGATGAGACAAAATGAAAGCCATACTGGAAGAGAACGAGATACAACAAGATGATGGAATAAAGACATAACTAAGATTTCATAATCATAAGAGGAGAGACAAGACAGATAAATAGATAGTTTTGGAGAGACCCATTCCGCGTATTAATTAACTATTGGAATTTGCAAGTGGACTATTTATTTAAAACATACTGGAGAGATAATTATAATTACAAAGATGATGTAGAGAGAGGACTTGTTTTCATCATTTTGGATAATTAACGCGTTACCCAAATGAGGCAAAGACGTGGTCTTCCAAACACATAAAAATAATAATTAAGTGATACACATATAGAATTGGTGTGTTGAACATTTTTATCATTTTGTAAATATTTACAGAATATTTTATCATTATGCAAAACCAAGTGGTAATATATATATATATATATATATATATATATATATATATATAATTAACAATCATTTGTTAGTTAATGAAGCGTATATATAGGGGACATAAAAAGAAGACCGTCGCAAGCTGCAGTATTTTACATTGGGTTGTCTTGGTTTGTTAAGTGAACTAGGTTGGAAACCGCAAGTTCAATGACCTGCTTGGTGCGTTGATCTTCAATCAGGTTGTCATGTTTGTGAAGAGCGTTAGCAGAGCTGCGGAGGTGAACAAGTTACTGGCAGAATGAAATTTCACCTCAATATGCATTCACCCTGGCATGTTTCAGGAAGAGAGGTTTGCACTTCATTTTGAATGGTTCCTAATTGCTCTTAAAGCCCTCATGTAGACCAACTTTGAAGGCTAATATGATGTGATGGACTGATGTGTAGGTTGCACTCGCTACAAAAGCTTCAAGGAAGGGCACAAGAGGATCCTTGTGGCGACAGACTTGGTAGGGAGAGGCATTGACATTGAGCGTGCCAATATTTTTATCAACTACGACATACTGGCAAGTATTTTATTTATACAATCCTGAAATTTACATTGATCAACGATCTCACTGAAAGGGCAAGTATTTTTTTTTTTTAATCAAGTCGCTTTGGTCCAGTGGTAAAGGGAGAAAAGTCCCGCTAGTTCGAGTACCATTGGCTACGGAAGTTCGAAATTTAACATGGTTTCCCCGGTCCCAGATGATTAGTCTTTGGGCCTAGGAAGCCTTTAGGATCACTCCTAAGTTTAAAAAAAGTTACCATTTTGCACTACACATTTGTTGCATCTACCTCGGATTCAGAGGTTCTTAATCAGGTATGGAGTTTGATTATTATAGGTCCACTAAAAGCTCCCCTTGATATTGAGTTGGGTAGTAATGTAGCAATTTTGAATTTGGACAGGTACAAGAGACGTTTCCACATACAGTAAGTGTGAAATACTTTTACCAAATGTGCAAAAGCTTGGTTCTGTCTGGTTTTGATATTAATGCTTGTTTCTTCTTCTTATCTTTTGTTCAGTGCCGTCTTAAACAAGTAGCATCGTCTCTCAGGAAGTAGCATCGTGTCCCTTGTTGTTGTTGTTGTTGGTGTTCAAAGCAGTTTGTAGCTATTTTTGTCTTTTCAATGAGGACAGGGTTTTCCATATATTTAGACCCTTTGTAATTCTTTTAAAAACCAGAGATCGAGCAACTCCCAACAGTTAAGAACTGTCCTGTCTTTTCTGTACAAGAGATTATTACGCTTATTAAAGTCTTCAGCATTTAGTCTTTACGTGAGAATTATTAAGCTGCGAAGACTCCTTGTTATTACTACCGTCTAAGACGTCCGTCTTCGATACTTAGAATTGATTGAACACATACATTACATGTAGCACGTACAGATTACATTTCTTTTATGTTTTACTTATTTTAAATGCAACTTTTCTGATTGCATTTCAATCACCCCAACTTTTCTGTTGACTTTAGCCTTGACGGTGTCCCAGCTCTTCCAATGGTTGTAGCCTTTGTCATCTTACGTTGGGCATGCTCTTGACCGACACTTGATTCGCCTTCATCATCGAGCTCATTGCGATGTCTCTCTTTGTAACTTTTACGGGCCAACATGACTAAGAGTAAGAGCATGGATAGAACAAAGATGATTAAAAAGAGGCCTTCAAAGCTGTGGTGATTGAGCTGGATTGGAGAATCCGATGTGGTAGAATCAACACAGTGTTTTTCTTCAAGGAACCACTTCTTCTCCATAGCTTTCATCTCTCTCTCTGTTAAGTCCAAGATCTGTCTTGAAATATCCGGCACCAAAGGAGATCCTAATGGAAAGGCCTACAAAAAAGTTTAATATGAAGCTTCAATATCACTTTGCAAAATCCTAATGTAAAACAGTAACTCATTTTACTTACAAAACCAAAGCCATCGGCCTTAAAGGTAGGCTCAATAATGGAATATTCTGAGCAATATTTAGCTATGAAAAGCTTGATGTAAGCGACTTCGTCAAACGCAGCATCAATACCACCGTTGCTGCTCTTGTTACGGAATAGCTCATGCATTTCTTGGGGAGAACTATAAGTCTTTAACCTCGATTCATTGAAACCCATTTGTTTCAATCTTTCGAATGTAAACGAACCCGCATGATATCCAATGTTCACTTCACTTTTCTTCAAATCATCAATGTGTCTCACTGTTGGTCGAAGCTCTTGAACAGTCATCATCGAGGTCAGTGTTGCTGTGTAGCTCTGAGTCAGAATTAGCAGCACAAAGCACCAAACCACAACAAGAACCCTTGTGAAAAAGCTCTCTGATGGCTTACCTATAAAATTAAATTGTGGTTTATCAATTTATATATATTTCCCAAAGATTTATTTATAAGTAATTGGTTTTTGATTAAAGCTGAAAAAAGCTATGTGTGACAAAAAAAAAAAAAAAAAAAAAAACACTCACTGTGTGCGAAAAAGAGAGTCGAAAATGAGAAGTAGAACACATTTGATATTTTATCAACTATCTTCTGATTCCTGAAATCCTCATCTGCTTGGTACTCAAAAATCCAAACCATGATTCCAATGAAGAGAAGAGAACCAGCACTGAGCAACCATAGCTCCTTTGTTAAAGGCTTTAAGAATACCCATTCTTTATTTTCATTCCCATATCTGATTGGCACCACGAATACAACACCGGTCTCCGAGTATGGCAACGTGAAGTCTACATAATGCGACCGATCAGCCAAGATTGTTGTATCACCTACAGCTCCATCGAACTCCTGTTAACATTTGAAAACAAATATAAAACTTTTAGCTCAATATAATACTGGATTTTGAGTTTCATCGATCAGTTATCCTTTTATACTGTATATATTTTGGCTTTTTAATTGGCAAGAAATCTTAACTTTGTACAAGTCTCAAGAGTCATGATTATCAAAGAAAGAAGGAAAAAAATAAAAAATGTAGTGTTAGTTTTGTCTAAGGTTTAGTGTTAAGTATGCTTACCCCAAGAAACACACTATTAACCATGTCGTTGTAAGTTCCACGACTTTTGCCATCTGGAGTATCAAAGGGGATGTACTCATAGGAGACAGCATATGGCATCTGTTTCATCACCAGGTCGAAAACATCTATGCAAAATCCAGTTACCGTTACAAGATTAGTGTTTTCATCTTTTGTTACCTTGACAAAATTGTTGAAACCATCCTTCTTTGGAACTGCTATTCGTAGCTTCTTAGCGTTTGTTGGGAATTCCCAGCCTTTAGGCACAGAGTCACTGTCCCCAGGCCATTTTATCGATCTAAGGCGGTGGGAGCTGTGTGATATTAATGTATTAATGCTTGTTTGATTCACTCCTATGTTCTTTACTAACCCCACTTCTGATTTCCAAAATCCTATGGTTCTTTCCCCGCTTACCTCTATATTGATAATCTTGAAAGTCTTTGCCACTAGCTTTCCGTTTTTCAACTGAAATCTCCCGGCAACGCCATTGAAACTGACT
Organism: Camelina sativa; assembly: GCF_000633955.1. NCBI lineage: Eukaryota > Viridiplantae > Streptophyta > Magnoliopsida > Brassicales > Brassicaceae > Camelina > Camelina sativa. The sequence goes on from NC_025697.1 coordinate 4,577,978, forward strand.
GCTGTCAACGCTTGAAGAAGCTTAGGACCAGAAAGAACGACGCCAAGATCATCAAGATCAGTCCCAGTATCATCTCTTGAAGTGTTCTTTTGGGACTTGTTGAAACTCATGTATACATTACTGATTTTTTCAACTGACATTGCAAGTGCTGTGGCAGCATCATAAGCCCAACACTCGAAATTGTTTAGGTCTTCTCCTTGAAAACTTTTTCGCCAACGAGCTTCAAGATGTATTAGCTCTTTTGATCTTGAGAAATATGTTTTGACACCCAAAACTCCATGCATGTCCTTCAAGCTAGTTTCACCCATTAAACTCATGAGATCAGCTATACCATTTGTAACAATCCATACGTATCCTTTACTCATCATACCGATCTCTTTCGCTATCAAGAAAAGCCTCGATCCGAGATCTGGCGACATGTGCACCATAAAAACCCTAGTGGGCATGGTCATTAGTTTGTAAAGCTCTTTCTTGATTCCATCGTCAGAGGAATGTACTGATATGGCACTTCGGTATCGGATACGAACGTTAATCTCTTGAAAAGCATCAACTAAGTAAGGAAGAATACCTTCTCCGAACTCATTGTCCGCATAAATAGGCACAACTTCTCTCCATCTAAATGACTCTATGATGGCGCTAATGGCGTGGACTTGAGACGAATCGTCGTGTGTGGCTCTGATGAAATATGGACTACGGAGGGAATCAAGAAGAGGGCTTGTTGCTGAGAATGAAATGATCGGAACTTTTGATTGATTTCCGAGGTTGATTAAAAATGGAGCTTGCATTGAAGTTCCTGGTCCAATAATGGCCACCACTTCCTTCTTCTTAATCAAATATAGAGCTGCAGAAGTTATGGTTATAATCGTAGCTTTGTAAGTTTTAACCGACGTACTTAATTACTTGAAGCTCCGTGTTAATCTTTTGTTTTTTTTTTCTGTAATGGTTTCAAGTTTTTAAAGTTTAGTTATAGTGTAAGTTACACCTTATTGGCTTTGTTTCGAATGTTAGTTGAGTCGGAGAAAGCGCGCTAATTTACACCTTATTGCTTACTACTTTAGAGTTCTATTTTTATTAGATCTAAATATTTTTATGTTTACTAATTTCGTGTGTTTCACAAAACATACATATATAGTTTTCTTTTTCGAAAGATATAGTTTTTTCTTTATGTTGTTGGTATTGCTGATTTTTTTAACAGTCTTCACTTTCAAAGGACAAGGATATATTAGATTTGTCAAGAAAACTAACATAGTTGACTATTTTTTAGAAAGAACAAGTCTTCCAAAGTTCAAAAGTTTTATCCCAAAGTTTAGTTATTATAGGAATTTTTTGTTTGGTAAAAACTGCTGGAGGACATATAAAATTTTAGTTATTATAAGAATTTTTTTTGTAAATGATATCAACAAAAGATTGTAATATATATATACACATATGTATACATAGGTGCAGCCATATGATAAGAGTTGCTGCACTTATAAGTTAAATTAATATAATCAAATACCTTAAGCCTTAATTTTTTTAAAAAGTGCCACTGCAGCCCAACTAAAAACAAAAACAATTAATATTTCATCCCAAAGTTTTTAGCAAACAAAAATCGACACCAAAATATGGAAAACAACGATAACCTTTGTAAATATAGTATTCGTACTATATTATAAATAATTTTATTGAAAAATATAGTACGAACGATGCAAGACCACAACGCAAGATTGAGAACGTACGTACCTGAAGCGGCAGCACCAACAACAGTTTGTTGGGAGTCTCGGATGTTGAGGACAATCCTTGTCTTGAAGTCATTATGAGTGTTATAGAAATCCGACAGAGACATGTTAACAGCTCGAAAGCTCATATCTGCTACGGTCCCATTAGTGCCAAGAACAATCCCCACTTGAACTTGTAAAGCTTCCTTTTGAGATTTCCCGAGCAATACTAAGAATATGAGAACAAATAAAAGCCATAAAGGAAGAGAACGAGACACGAGATGATGGAATAAAGACATCGCTATTATGGTTGTTTCATAACTACAAGAGGAAATACGAGTCAAGTATAGATAGTTTTGAAGAATAGAACCATTCAACTTTAATTATCGAAGTGTCGGATATTCGCTAGTAGACTATTTATTAATTTAACATAACTTAGAGAATTTGTTGCATGTATTAGTTGCCAAGGAAACCACACAAAAATAAGTGACGTACTTTACGTGTTTGCCATATGAGGCAAATGTCATTTAGTTTGGTTTGACTTGGTTTCTGTTGTTGGGTAGAAAGAATAAAGTGTATATAGGTCATGTTAGTTTCATCATTTAACATTTCCATGTAAATAATCTATTTAAATGATACATATGATTCATTTCAATGGCAAATGAGCTAACAAACAAGATAAAAAAATAATTCATTTGGATGGTTAATCAATAATTCTCCTGTTATTTTTTTATGAACCATCTTCATCCAAATGGCTCAATTAGAATCATCCAAATGAGTTTCAAATGGATGATGCTCTTTTTTTGACAAAAACGAACAACATTAATGATTCAGATGGTCCATCCAAATGAATAAAGGGACAAGGCCATAATCAAATCTTTCATTGTATTCTTTTGTATCTCTCTTAAATAAATCTCATTTGCACACATTAGTAAGTTAGTAACATACATATGTACGATAGTTTCTTTTTGGTTTTCTTAACATATTTCTGTGACACTGTCTTTTGGACAATGTATTCAAAATTCGTTTATCAGGGAAAATATGATTTGGCGTAAAAACTTGTACATGGGTGAATGAATATACTTGTTGAAAATTTTAATTATTTCTCACCAGTTCGAATTACATAATGATTGATATTTAAAATAAAAGATATATAAAGATAATATATGGTTTAAAAAGTTTCAAGATTATCCAAGAAATAACTAAACAGTTTCTATAGCCAATCAGAAAAGTAGAAAATAAATATTCACCAATTAAATAAAAAGAAAAGAGTAGGATGCAAAGAAATGTCACCATAAAATAGCCAAATAGGTAATATATACTACACAATAAATATAATTTCTAATTAATATGTCTAAATATAAAGACATTACATAATACATAAAATGAATTGAGACGTGACAGATTCCCATTGACCACCTTAATTAATAAAACTTTGGTGTCTAATTATAGTTAATCATTTAATCCCATATAGTAAGAATAATTTGCTAAAAAAATAATTAATTGATAAACTAATTTTTTATTTACCCTGTAATAGTCATTAGTATTCAATGTCAATAGTCCACTAAACTCCAAGAGAATCTTGTCACTAGTGGTGAAATTTACATGTAGCAGAGCAATACTTAGAAAAAAATCTCATTTCTTTGCCTTTTTTTCTTTTGTAACTGTCATACTTAGAAACTATCAATTAATTAACATCTGGTTTGTGGTTGGATAAGATAATTAACTCCTTACCATTCATTAGCTTGAATAACCTTTTAAATTATTTGACCCTCTTAACTACTCATAAGTGTATAAAACAAACCATTCAGACTGTGACAATGATAAATTCCAACAACCTTCAAATCGTTTTCACATTTTTTTTTTCTTCTTTCCAATAGCCATCTTGAAATCCGAAATCGATTATGTCACCTCCCACCAGAGAACAACTATACACTTTTCATGCTCAAGACAGAAAACTATTCTCAAAACTTGTCCTAAAATTCTCAAGATCTCCAGCTGAGTCACTTCTTGTAATGGCTACATGGTTTTGGCTTGAAGACTTTTTCTCCCAAAACATCTTATCAACCATATTGGCTTTAAGCGATCCAGTCGTAGTGGCTCTAGCTAATGAGGCTGTTTCTTGCTTCCAATGCCTCGATTCCGACGAGCAGCCAAATGATTTGAATCAGATCCCTCTCACCGCAGAACTCATGTCAGTAGACATATCTCTTCCAATAATCTACAAATACCGATATAGTGCAATCACAGGAATCAAAAACTTTTTAACAACGGTTTGTTCTAGAATTTTTTCTGACATCCTTCAGCGAGTTCTTCCATCTTCTTCGTCATATTCTTTCTTCACCAGACTCCGCCACCCTCTTATCATCCCCGGTTTCCCCCATCCAACGTTCGGAAGCATCAACGTAATTGCCGATGGAGAAAATCTCTTCAACAACAACTTATCTTTTTGTTCACATGGTCTATGGGGTTGGAACTCTAACTGCATAGCGACTGATAACGAAAGGACAATGTTTATAACATTTTCTCGTGGGTTTCCAGTGTCGCAAGAAGAGGTGAAACATTTTTTCACTAAAAATTATGGAGAAAATTGTGTTGAAGGCGTTTACATGAATGAGGGCAAGGACAACGACAACTGTCCTAATAATGGTCAACAACAAACACTTTATGCGAAGTTGGTCTTGGATTCAGTTGCTACTGTGGATCGCATACTCGACGGCAAGAAGATACAAAAGTTTAAGTATAATGGAAAACATATTTGGGCTCGTAAGTTCAGCGAGAATAGAGATGGTTAACTTAAACCAAATGACATGGGCCGCATTGGTCGTTGTACTCGTATGACTTAAACAAACTTTAAAGTAAGATTGTTAAATGTTAAAGTTTACATTCTGAATTATATGTATTAATAATTTGTGAATCCAAAGGTAATGTCGAAGAAAACTGTTTTTTTCCTATTTAACTCACCAAATCGATGATACAGTTATACTCTTTGAATAACAACATGAACGAATCGTAGTCGTATACTAAATGTGGGAAGCCAGAGGTGGTCGGGGAGTCGTTACTAAAAAACGACATATTTGCGTCTGCCGGGAGTCGAACCCGGGTCTATTGCTTGGAAGGCAATTATCCTAACCGTTGGACTACAGACGCTAGCTGGCAATTAGGCATTATTTATGTATATATACTTGAAATATAAGATCTGTCAAAGTTTTTAAATCTAGAATATGAACTTAAAATTTTCAGGCCTATTCCCATCTCTGGATGAACATACCAAGAAAAAATATTTGTACATTATTAAGTTTAGTGGAGGCTTGGAGCCATCACTAATTTGTAGATTAGCCCCTCTCTCTCTCTTTTATTCCTTCTTCTCGGAATTCATGATCGAAAATTGTAAAAATTAGAAATTTATTGAAAAGGAAAGATCCCTTAAAACTGAAGAATAGCCAACTAGGGATGCGTGGATATGTCATTGACACTATATAAGGCATGCGTGGATATGTGATTATTGCTGATTAGTATTCAACAAGCCCTTATGTACACATACAAAAGCATACTATCGGCTTTATCTAAAATATGATATATATAACCTTTATGATTGGCTAGTGAACATTGTTTTACAGGTTGATACCCACAAGGCTACTCTAGCAAATCGGTCCATTCCTGGGGTTTCTAGTGTTTGGTTGTTTTGACAAATTTTTAGCAGGTTAACACGAGTTGTTTGAAGTGTCTTATGAATTTCAATAACAAGAGATAAATATATTTTGTCTGGTGAATATATACGTTTAACTTCACGACGACCATAGAAGAGAAAAGACTCGGTCTGATGTCATTATTTCGCCAAGACAAAATAAATGAAAATCGTGATTGGCAAAGATCTTGTAAATTTATTTTGATGAGTTTGATCTGTATTCTGTTGGATACTTTGGTGTACCATTTTCGTCGCCTGGGTCGTGATTGTTATATAAACATCATTTAAAAAAAAAACCATCATGTGTTGTTATAGCAATAGAAATACAAATCATTCCATGTAATGTTGATATGAAAATTAGCTAATAATTACGTCTTTGTCAAAGGCAGACACATTTTCTTATGTCATACAAATAATTAAACCAACATTAATCATTAAATTATAGAATAAGTGGATAAAATTGGTTAGTCAACAAAATGAAGTCTTGACATCTTTTTTTTTTTGAACTAAAAAAAGTCTTGACATCAAATCATACAATTTGTTAGGTAACCACTTGCACATCTACTATTTTACTAGTTCGGAAGTGGTCCAAACCAAAGGGATCTATGAAGTATAAGATAGTAAGGTATTATTATCAAATCAATATATTGAGACAATAATATAATTAATTTACCAAAAAGCCTGAAGTACGCTTTGACTAATTGATTTCTTCGTGCCAAAGTGGAGAAGGTCACCTCTATTTTGTCCATCAATAATGATTTGTTGATATCATTGATACTTCACAAAACCCTAAAGTAAATCATCCACCAAATCATTTTTATTGTGCTAAGATGATGGAGATTGTGATTGGTGAGAATGGTGCGGTTAAAAACAAAAGGGATAATGTGGATTATTGTGGATTGTGGTTAGTAATAATAATAAGTGGCTTTATTCAACTCGATACTTATTCACTTAAATTATACAAGTTGATATATATATATATATATTCTTTAACACACTCCATAATGTAGAACCTTTAGCAAATAAAGACTTCATATAATCAGGATCGGAACAATAAAAGAAAGACTCCCAAGTCCCTAAAAATATAAATTTGATCGAAGTTGAAATCAATGCCGGTTTCCACGTTTTGTTTTTGTCATTTCTTTATATGATCATTTCCCAACTTAATTTATCTATAATAATATGTCTTGGAAAGCCGAGTACCAACGACATAGATGAAGACAAGAAAAAATTAGATATTGTTTATACCAATTACAAGTAGAGTGTCTTAATTTTCTTTTCCATTTTTATATTTATATGGATGTTGTTAATAAAAGCCAAATAATTACGAATATCGATAAACTTGAGGCTCGAAATTATAGCTAAGAGTAAAACTAAATAACATATATCAATGTTCTCTAAACAATCATCGTCCATTAGAGAGTTAACCTTTTTTCAGGAGCTTGTTAGAGAGTTACCATTAGCCCAAATCAAATGGGCCTATAGTGAAAAGCTTAATAAAGTGAAGCCCACACAATAATTCTTTTGTATTATATAACTGAATTTTTGTTTTTTTAATTAAAAAAATAGATAACTCAACTTACCACATCTTTAACTCATGAAAATTTCCATAATGTTGAATAATCTTTTGAGTTAACAATTTTACAAAGGATATACCTCAAACTTGTACATCAACCATAACACATGATTATTCAAACTCAACTTCAAAAAAAATAGTTTTGTTAGTGATTGGTAACA
>NC_025697.1:4585890-4594411 GCF_000633955.1 Camelina sativa
CTCTCTCTCTCTCTTATTTTGCGTACCCTGCGCCGCCGCCGCAGCTTCACCACCACCGTCGTCTCCGCCGCTTCACCACCGCAATGGGGAAAGGCGGAGCGCTAAGCGAAAGCGTGATAAAGAAGATCCTCCTCTCGTACAGCTACGTAGCGATATGGATCTTCCTAAGCTTCACAGTAATCGTCTACAACAAATACATCCTCGACAAGAAGATGTACAATTGGCCATTCCCGATCTCACTCACAATGATCCACATGTCGTTTTGCTCAACCTTAGCTTTCCTCATCATCAAGGTTTTCAAATTCGTCGAGCCTGTCTCAATGTCTCGCGACACTTACCTTAGATCCGTAGTCCCGATCGGCGCACTCTACGCTCTTTCGCTCTGGCTATCGAACTCGGCTTACATTTACCTCTCCGTATCCTTCATCCAGATGCTTAAAGCTCTGATGCCTGTAGCTGTTTACTCCATCGGTGTTCTCTTCAAGAAGGAAGGTTTTAAATCTGACACTATGATGAACATGCTCTCGATCTCGTTTGGTGTTGCGATTGCTGCTTATGGTGAAGCTAGGTTTGATGTTTGGGGTGTTGTGCTTCAGCTTGGTGCTGTTGCTTTTGAAGCTACTCGTTTGGTTTTGATTCAGATCTTGCTCACTTCTAAAGGGATCACTCTTAATCCCATCACTTCGCTTTATTACGTTGCTCCTTGTTGTTTGGCTTTCTTGTTTATTCCTTGGATCTACGTTGAGTTCCCTGTTCTTAGAGATACGTCTAGCTTCCATTTCGATTACGCTATCTTTGGAGCTAATTCGTTCTGTGCGTTTGCTTTGAATCTTGCTGTGTTTCTTTTGGTTGGGAAGACTTCTGCTTTGACTATGAATGTTGCTGGTGTGGTTAAGGATTGGCTCTTGATTGCTTTCTCTTGGTCTGTGATTAAGGATACTGTGACTCCTATTAACCTTTTCGGGTACGGGATTGCGTTTTTGGGAGTTGCGTATTACAACCATGCGAAATTGCAGGCCTTGAAGGCTAAAGAAGCTCAGAAGAAGATTCAGCAAGCTGATGAGGAGGGTGGTCGGTTGCTTGAAGAGAGGGAAGGTGATGGAGAAGGTAAGAAGAATGAGTCTGGGAATTAAATGAAAGAACAAAGAAGACTGGAATTTAGCAACGTTACACAGAATTGGGTGGGAATAAGAGCATGGAAGAAGATTATGATTTGTAGGGATGATCTGAGGTTGCTTTTGATCCATTGGTGAAGCTCATAGGTAGTGAAGTCAGAATCTTTTTATTGCTTTCGTCTTTGTTTATTTTTTTGGAGCTTTCTTTTTCTTTTCGTATTTGTTTTCTTCATGTTTATTTATGAGTACAATGGTGTTACACTGTTACTGAACCTCTGTTTATGGATTTTTCCTTTTTTTTATTTAACCATACTCAGATTATTGAAAGTTTCAGCATACTTGTGGATTCTAAGTTTTTGTGACTCTTATAGTGGATTCGTCCTTTGACATGTTCGGTTAATCGTGATGGTGTGATTTTGTATAGGTTGTTCAATGCAGTAGAGTTGACTATATAGAGTATAGATAAGAACTCAAATCGATTCAGTAAATTCCTGAACAAAGGCAAAATGCATTCATTTGTCTGTCTATAAGACACAAGTAAAAAGAGGTTTGGTCTGAAGAGAAGATTTGATGTAAAAGTTGTTGCACAATTACATAAAAGGAGGTTTGTGAGATTACACTTACAGCAGTTGGAAGATTTGATACAAGAAATGGCTGAGACAAGCCTTGTGTGTTTTGATTGTCTGATCATGTCATCTGTCAAACAATCATGATTAAGTTAGTTAGCATCCTACGGCTCCATCCATTGATCGTTAGTTAACATTGACAATGCCAAGTTCCCCTGTAGTCCATTATCGTTTTCTACTTTTCTTTCCATTTAGCACCAAAACTATAGGGTGGTGTCCTCACAAATATAGCTCCCAAAATCCCACAGTGTCTGTCTGCCAGAGACTGCGAGATGTTTGTGAAACCTATTTCCTTTTTTGGTTACCGGCAAAAAAAGGTCAAAGTTACCAAAAAGGGAAATGACGGAGGGCATTATCAGGTGGGCTTTAGTTAATGAATAAGCCCAGTGCATGGCTATTAAAGGTATAAGGTCCATTCGTTTTCTTTATTTACTTTCTAATCCTTAAAAATTCGGTTGATAATAGATTTAAACCCGGAATAATTAAATTTTACAAATAGAACCCGTTCGCCGTTTTGAACCTCAGAAAACAGCAAAACCTCTCAAAAACCCTAATTTGCTTTCTTCCTCTTCGCGACTCTTTCTCACTCTCTCTTTCGCCCTTCTCCTCCGCCACTGTCTACAGAATCTCATCTCCTGGGCAAACGGAAACAAGTTAGATTTCTTTGACCATCTACTTATCTCTCTCTGTCTCCTTCGGTTTGTCTGTGTGAATTGGTTAGTTGCTTGTTTTTGTTTACTCTCAAAGTGTTGAATTAGATTGTTTTTTTGAGTCATTCGATTGGTAAGTTGCTGCATTTTTTTTTTCCAATTGAAATCGATTTAGCTGTGGAACTTTTTTGTATCTTTTACATTGACTAGCTTAGCTCGAGTTTTCGTTGTGGGTTGACGACAAGGAAGGACCTTTAAATTTTTCCAACTTGGAGATGTTAGTGTGTGTGTGTAATGTACGCATGTATTTGATTGTTTGCTTGAAACAATTTCAGGGAAAGATGAATTTGGTGAACATCAGAGATGTCTTGACTTCTTTCAGTCCTGCACTAGATTATCTCGCTATTAGCACCGGAGATGGCCGTATTAAGGTATCCAAAGTCCTCTTCTTTTATGGTTTAGTGTTATGTTTTCACATGGCTCTCTACTTGTTAGTTTCTTTATTGGTAAATTTATAGGAATACAATTGTGAACGGGCCCGTTTGATTTCACTTGTGTTGATTGGAATTTGTTTCATATTTTCTGACTCTGTTCAATTTGTATGGATTTTTCTATTCAAAGAGAAGATCTTTTGCTTGTCAATTAATGTAATTTTTGTTTGGTGTTGTATAGATTTGGGATACCGTAAAGGGTCAGGTCCAAACAGAGTTTGCTGATATTGCATCTACAGAGGAGACGAACATATATACTAAAGTTGCCAAAGGTCACCTCTCTGTCGATTATACTTGCATGAAATGGCTGTCTTTGGAGAGAAAGGTACAGAGGCTTAGTTTATTTTATATTCTAGTCTTGCGGTGTGTATTACGTTTGTTAAATCATTGCTTCTGCTTGCAAATAAGCCTTATTCTTGTTATTTGCAGAAGAAGAGAAAACTTGGAACTTCCGTATTGGTATTAGGAACTGGTGGAGGAGATGTTTTAGCGCTTGATGTGGCTTCTGGTCAGCTAAAATGGAGAATAAGTGATTGTCATCCCGGGTGTGTAACTAACTCTCACTGACTTCTTCTTTACTATTCCTTTGTTGGGCCATATTTGAAAAGCAAACAGATATTTTTCTGTTATTTGGTCATGCTCTAGGTAGTTGCTCTCTCTGCAGATCTCTATAAATTTATGAATCTGGGTTTGGACATTTTTATCAATATGTGTTTCTTGTCTTGTGTAGTGGCGTCAATGCTGTTTCATCTTCAGCAAGGGCCTCTTGCATATACAGTGGTGGGGCAGATGGGATGGTTTGTCAAATTGATCCCCATAGTGGAAATCTTATCAGAAAGTTCAAAGCTTCAACAAAAGCAGTTTCGTCTTTATGTGTTTCACCAGGTGTGTCCTTCCGTTTGATCTAAATCGTATTTACATATGTTTTGAGTAGCTTAAAAAAGCTTCATTGAAGTAATGTGGAGAAATTTCTGTTTACATGCATGTATACCTGCTGATGATGTTATTATTTCTCCTCCCAATCGTAGATGGAAAAATATTAGTCACTGCATCTGCTCAGTTGAAGACTTTTAACTGCTCAGATCTCAAGAAGATACAAAAGTTTACTGGTCATCCTGTGAGTACCATTACATATATCGACCAGGTTTTATGGTTAGGATGCTGCCTCTATGCCAGACATTAGAAGGTTATTAACAGTTTTTAATGTTATATAGGGAGGTGTACGTTGTGTGGCTTTTACCGAGGATGGGAAGTACGTCTTCTCATCCGCAGCCGGTGAAAGATATATTGCAGTATGGAAATCAGATGGTGCAAAGAAGCAGTCAGCTAGCTGTGTTCTTGCGTTGGAGCACCCTCCCGTCTTCGTGGATAGTTGGGGTGAAACAAATGAAAAAGGGTTATATGTTTTAGCGATTTCAGAAATAGGTGTCTGTTATTTTTGGTATGCATCAAATGTTGAGGAGCTATGCAATGCAAAGCCTACAAAAGTCGCATTAGCAACTGAAGATTCTCCACTCAAACACCACAAGGGATCATTGCCTATAATCTTTGCTGCCAAATTACAAGGCATTTTGAAACCTGGATCTGCGCATGCATTTATTGCATCCGGATTGCTGGTGAAACCATCATTCCAGAAAATGGTGTTGCAGTTTGGCACAGATTTGGTGCTGAATGCCTCTAAGGATGGGATCCTTCTCTCCATCGCTCAAGTTTCCAAGTCTAGCAAGGGGCAAGGCGTGCAGAATAGAGGTATCTTCTCTGGGCTATACCCTTTAACCATGAAACTTCCAAGAAAAAGAATCGATCTGGCTGTTTTTAGTTATATTTTCATTGTGCTCCGAAAATCAAATTGACTAGTTTATTCAAAGTTTTCCAGTAGTGCCAGCTGTTTAACAATATCCACACCATGTTTAAGTAGAGTCGATCATTTTTTTTATAATGTGTGACATTAATTGAACTACAGGATGTATCTTTCAATATGTTGAATCCTGTTGTTTCATTTTCTCTGTATGGAGGATGTTTGTCCTCAATACTGCCTTCTGAATTCTGCAGTTTCCATTTTTCTCATTTACTGTCAGTAACAATGACTGACCAAGATTTTATAATTTTATAGTTATAACATTAGACCGGGCACATGCGGAGGATGCTTTGCTGCCAATCGCAAGGGTTGCTGATCTGCATGAGAAATTGCACTCATCTGATAAGGATACTGATATGGTTGACCAAAGTCAAGCTGGTGAGTTTTCCATCACGGCACTAAAGTCTCACCGTCCTGATGCAGATCACTTGATTGTGTTGGCTGTTTTAGTAGTTATATGCCAGATGCCTTTTATTCAATTTTTTTTTTTAATTTCAAAATTTCAGATCATGAGGAAACATTTAGCATGGAGGATAAGTTGAGATCGTTAGGGATACTAGGAGGTACAGATGAACAAAAGAACCTTACCTATGCTTCGATAATTGATGGAACTGATCTTGAGGCTTATCTACCACCAAAGAAGGTATATCTGTTTTCTAGGTGCTCTCTTCTTTGGCCGGTGTTACATCTTACTGATGCATCTCTTTAAAGATTTCCAGATATTTTTTCTTTGAATCTCCAATCGTAGTAGTCATAGATTTTTTGTGTATTGCCAGTTAAAGTCTGCTGTTTTGTCAATGGAACCCTCTTTTGCATTCAAGACTCTAGAAGCTTTGGTTGCTATGTGGCAGACAAGGTCGGTTCTTTAGTTTCCCCTCCTTTCCTATTCGCAAGATTCATCTTTAATAATTATTATTGAAGCTTTAACCGATGAAAAAAGTGACGCTTAAACTCTTAATGTTCCTCACCCTAGCAATTTTAATTCATTTAGTCTTCGGCTATGATGATAAATAATACCATGTTTGATTCTTCAGTCTTATTGCATTTATTTCAACAGGGCATGTGGTGGGAGGCATCTTCTACCATGGATATACAGCATAATGGTGAATCATAGTCATTACATCATGTCTCAAGAACCAAAAAACCAACAGCTGCTTAATACATTGCTTAAGGTATGAGCCTAAGAGATAAGAATAGAGCCAATGGTTTTGTTAGTTCTGTATAATTTTCATGGTTGAATTATGTTATGCTGTACTTCCAGATTACCAAGTCCCGAGGAACGGCTCTTCAACAGTTACTACAGATATCCGGGCGCTTACAACTTGTTACAGCCCAGGTTACATACCCATCATCTTCTATTCAGTTGTCAAGTTTGTTTACAAGCAATCACATGGCTATTTAGTTTTAATAAACCTTTTGTTTTACGGCAGATCAATAAAGCTGCAGGAAATCAAACTCAAACAACAGCTCATGATCACGAGATTGATGAAAGTGAGGATGAGGAAGAAGATGTAGAAGAGCATTTCTATGGTGAGAATGATAATGAATCCGATTTAAGCAGCGACGATGGAAAGGATAAAGGTAAATAATTTTTGTTTCATTTTTGCATATTGGTTTGTAGAGTAAATGTTATATCTAAATCTTGCCTACTGTTTTACTTCCAGATGATTCCTTGATGGAGATGTAAGCTTATGAGCGAAGAGTAGAGAGAGGAGCTTGGCCTCGTCTTCTCGTTTTTTTTGCCATTCTCTTTTAGTGATTTCTATGATTTTGTATTAGAGAATTTGTATTTTTGATCCAAAGCGGGAATTCTTAACGCGTTGCACAGAATTATATTTTATCTTTCTTTAAACTGAATTCTTTATATTTTTTCTTCAAATCCACAACAGTCTGTACCGCTCAGACTCTCATTCGTGTCCATCAACAATATGAAGAACTTCCGAACGTAACCCGCATCCTCCTATCTTCCAGTCGTTACGGCCTCGGACGTTGAACTCAAAGACAAGCTCGCTGGAAGTTACAATTGCTTCGATTCCGAATGTGTACAGATGCTCTGTTAGGCATGGATAAATATATTCTCCCGATGTTCTAGACCTAACACCGAAAGAAATATGTAACCATTTATTATCTCTATCAGGAGCCTCACAGTCACCATTATTAACCAGCAAGATGCAAGCCTTAAATCTCATGTATCTAGGAAGAGGCCTCTCATTCAACTTAATTGTCAATGAACCCCCAGTCACTCGGTGAGTGAAGTACGCATGCACTTCTCTACCAGGTAAGACTGCTCGCCTACTCTGGATGATGAGGTCTCTTGCTTCTTGATTCAGTTTAAAGCACTTACCAAATCTGAGAGTAATCTCTGGATTGTGGAAGGTGCAATCTAGTATCTCCAAGGACTCACAATCTTCTGCATCAATCTCTTTTAAAGATTCTGGAATCTGTGGGAGTGATACCACCTTCCTGCACCCCTTGAGCATGAGCGTCCTAAGACGAGAAATTCTCTTGATCCATGGAGGAACCTCTTGTATTTCTGTATCGTTCAATTCCAGATGTGTGATGCTGTCAAGAGCATGAGGGAATTCCTTGAGGTTTTCAAAGTATGACATCAGCAAGTCATGCAGACGGGGCCATGACCTGATCGAGGGAGGCACTTCTTCTATTGCGGTTCCACTGAGATTGAGAAGTCTAACGTTTGTGGAGATCTCCGGAAACCTTTTCACCATCGAGCAATTCTTGAGCGCAAGTATGCCCAAAGATTTCAAATTGACGTTGCTGGGAAGATCCTTCTAACATCAATTTCTGCAACTTCTGAAGGTTTCCAATAGAAAGAGGAAGTTCCAACAGACTTGAGCAATCTTCAAGAAGCAGGCTTTCAAGATTAGTGGCATTCCCAATAGAAGGCGGGAGCTCCAATAAATTTGAGCAACGACGAAGATCCAGTGTTCGGAGTTTAATGGCATTCCCAATAGAGGACGGGAGCTCCAATAGATTTGAGCAAAATCGACAAGAAGCAGTATTTGGAGATTAATGGCATTCCCAATAGAAGGCGGGAGCTCCAATAGATTTGAGCACCCACTAATATATAAATCCTCGAGACTGGTGGCATTCCCAATACAAGAAGGGAGTCTGATCAGACTGGAGCAACTCGAAAGAATCAAATTTCGAAGATTAGTGGCAGTTGAGAGATCAGGAAGCTCCTTCAAGTTTACAGAATAACTCAAATCCATCCGCCTCAGATTTTGAAGCGGCTGTGCAGACAAATAACACAAACATGGTTGTATATACACTTAGATACTTCCATGGCAATGATACATTCATTAGAAATATAGAGAAAGTACTTACTTTAATTCCTTCCCACAACGTTTCAAGCTTGCTGTGCTTCAGGTTTAGTTCGATAAGGAACTCCACGTTCACAATAGAAGGCAAACATGTCATCGGGAAAATAATTCCAATCTAGTAATTGAAGTTTGCGAGAAAGATAGTTCAGACCGCGAGATAGTTGCAATTTATTAGGGCCACCATCCAATCTTAAGAACTGAAGATTAGACATTCCTTCGAAAATCCTCTCACTTAGATCGAATTCTTCCTCGATTATGTAGCGGAACTTTATGCCTATTACACTTTTACTACCCTGAAATAAACGAAAAAAAAAAAAAAGGAAAGAGATGGTTAGTTTAAAAATAAACTAAATTTGTAGGGAGCAATGCAATGAACTTACTGCTGCATCACCACTCAGCATATCACATATCTCGTCTTCATCGAACAAAAACTGGCGCTG
>NC_025697.1:4601449-4637574 GCF_000633955.1 Camelina sativa
CTAGTTTTGCTAGCAAACTATGCATCTCTATTTTTCCATACTTGCTAAAAGATATGAGAGATTTCTCAGCCAAGACGTTAAGTCTTTGCCTTACTTCCACAAACTTCTTTGCAAGATGCTCTTCCACTATCTTAATCTCTTCGTGGTTGAAAAAACATGCTATATGAAGAAACAAATCTTTATCTTCGTCATCTAAAGCGTCATAGCTGAACTTCAAAATGCTCTGAATATCAGCGTCAAGGCTAGTCTCTAACCTTGGTAGTGACTTTTTCCACTCTTCCTTTGACATTCCCCTAAAATAGGAGCCCATAATTCTTAGCCCCAAAGGGAGGTTACCAGCAAGGTTTATAAATTTCCAAGCAAGCTTCTTAAAACCATCTTTAGGGGTATTTTGACCAAAAGCATACATGCAGAAGATTTGAAGAGCCTCTTTATCTGGCGGGAAATTCACTTTGTAAATATGGTTAATCCCATGTGCTTTACAAAGTTTCTGATCTTGTGTTGTAATGATGATTCGACTCCCAGGACCAAACCACCAAGTTTCTTTCGCCATGGCATCTAGTTGTACTGACTGGTTCACCCCATCAAGAACGACCAGAACTTTCTTGTCTTTCAACCTATCTTGGGCAACTCCTAAATGAGGAATCTCCATATCCTTCTGCTTCGTTATTTGAGACAGAAACATTTGCTGTAGTTGCAACTTCGCGCTGTAGTCATCGGAGCCTGTTGGTCTTGCATAGTTTGCTTTGATATTCTCCATAAAGACACTCAGTTGGAAACTGTTGGAGAATTGGTTGTATAGAACTCTGGCAATTGTGGTCTTCCCAATCCCAGGAGGACCCCAAATCCCAATTATCCTCACTTCATCTGATTCTAGGCGCAACAACGGTTTCATCTTTTCTAAATGAGCTCTCATCCCAACAAACCCGTCGAAATCTCTTGATGGTGTGGAATTAATCAATATGTTCGAAATATCAGTGGCAATTTTCTTGATCATGGCGGCTTCATTATCCCTATCAATTAGAGAACATTACATTTAGTAAATAACCATGGAAATATCACACACATTTAGTATATTGTTTAAAAGCTACAAATATATTACAGTTTTTAGGAGCAAATGGGAATCAAAGGGACTAACCAGTTGCTTGAATGATAGCCAGCAATCGTTGCCACTTCTGCCAAAGCTTGTCTCCATCTTCCAATGTCCTCCTTTGATTTACCGGCACAAGTTTTTCTAAAGACTTTCCCAAAATCTCCGGTCAGCTTTTTGACATCAGATGGATCCACTTTATGAAAAACGGCCATCACAGTTTGACCTAACTCTTCTCTGCACTTCATAATCTCCACAAGTTCGTCAAGACACCATTTTGAAGAAGCGTAGTTCCTAGAGAGCAAGATAATAGCGATCTTAGACCCTCTAATAGCCCGAATAAGCTCGGGACCAATGGATTCTCCTCTTTTCATCTCATTATCAATAAACGGAGTGATTCCCATTCTTTGAAACTCCATCTGAATGTGACTGAGAAAGTCTCTACGGACATCTTCACCGCGGAAGCTGGGAAAGACTTGGTGCGTCCAGATGCAAGACAAAGCAGGTGAAGGAACTGATGAAGGAGACAATGAAGATGTAGATGAAGGAGGTAAAGAAGATGGAGGAACTGATGAAAGAGACAACGGAGATGGAGATGAAGGAGGTAAAGAAAATGACTTCTTTTCTTGGTTATCTTGATGAACACTGAGCTTTCTCAAAAGGGTAAAGAAGCCTATTGCAGCTGCAATAGTGGTAAGGTAAAAAGAAGAAGCCATTAATTAGTATGAACAATATCACAGTTTTCTTATCTCTTTTCTTTGCTATCAACTATCACAGAGCTTTAAAGAGAGAGCTATAGGAGGCTCTGTATACAATGTAAAAACGTTGACTTCATGGACTGAGAAGTCCTCACAGAAAATAAATTACAAGAACGTACTGGTCCTACATGAGTAACTAGCTAGAGAATAAGCTTCCTTCAATAATGTTTCTATAGTAAATGAGATAAAAAAAAAAACTAAAAAAAAACTAAAAAAATCATAAGAAGGAAGTAGCTAAGGGAAAACACAACTACACAAACACAAACAAGACATAGAAGACAAAATAATTTTCTTTATATAAGAAAACAGTACAAGGAAAGATAATGTAGACTGTAGAAATCATACGAACTTTTCTATGAATCGGCTGTGACATTCTAATTCTAAGAAGAAAGCAGCAACTATAACCACAAAACAATTTCAAAAAAAGCGTTGATCAAAATCTGAGTTCCTGTTGACATTTCAGGATCTTCCTCTTAGTCTTTCTTAAGAGGTTCACCATCTCCCTTACACTCACTTGTATGCTCTGTTTCTCTTACTCTAACAGAAGCATAAAGACTCTTTTTACTCTCTTGTTCTTGCTTTGTTTCTTTTTATATGACAAACGATTTGTAAGAGAGAAGAGAGAACACACATTAATTGTCTACATTTTCTTTATTGGATCTCAAGGATATTTTCTTACAACACACACACATCATACTTATACTACTTCTACTAGTTGCACCTCACACATGCTCCCATACTTAAGACCATCATGCCTCTTACACATTAGACCACACTCCTAGTTACTAACCCTTACACATCATAGGCTTGCTTTCTTACACACAAGCCACACTACTACAACAACTCTCAACAACCACTCTTACACACTTAGACTCTAATAACTTGGTTATACTTAAAACTTATTTGGGCCTTTCTTCATCTCTGCAGCCCATTACAACAAAACACAAAGTCCATGTTGACTTTGCTCTTCTCCTTCTCCTTTGTTGTTGACTTGTTTCACGACTTCTTCTCCTACGCTTGGAGCTTCGTCTCTTTTCTTCATCATCTTCTCACAGATTCTTCCTTTCTTTGTTGCAGGATTTAATCAAGAACTCAAATCTCAACAGTTCCATGGATTAAAAAAAGGGAACACAAGACTCAAAATACTTACATGGATGTTCATTCCTCAAGCTTCACTTTATCCAATGCCTGTCATCCAGCATCCCCTGTGTCGAAATTGGAAGGTATAGGGGCAAAAAAATGTCCAAAAGATGAAGAGTCCGTAATTTTTTTGAGGCTTTGAACCCGACGCACAACCTTTTATAGTCACAGTAAAACAAGTTTTTTAAGTGATAAAAAACATAACGAGCTTTGAGTTAAGAAAAGGGAAAATCAAAGACTGACTACAACAGAACTCTGTTCTATAACAACACAAGGAGATCAAAGGCAGCATTAGAAGTCTAGACCACCACTTCCTCTCTTGCGTCTTGTCGTGTTCTTCAGAATCTGCACCCAAAAAAAAAAAAAACTTGTGAACTAGGACAAGATAAAAAAAACATTAACAAAAAGATCTTAACTTTGCATTCTCATATTTTCCAGCAAAACCAGGCCAACATAATAAGAATTGGCATAACGAAAAAAACATCCATATAGCTCCCTTACTTCTTATAATTTACGAAACTAAATTAGTGAATCTTAAGCTTGAAAAATTCACCAAATTTGCCAGCAAAGTCTGTTGGTGTAAGCTTGAAGTAAAGCTTGGAGACCAAGCTAATCAAAGAGAAATGGAAATTGGAGATTATATTTAGGAGATATCTAAATAGTATAGGAATAAGAAGTTTTCCATTTAAGATTAGGAGAATATACTTAAGAACTTATATATATAGGGGATGCTGAGATGTAGCAGAACCTAAGAGAGATTAAGTTTGAGAGTTTGTGAGAGCTTAAAGTTTTGAGGTATTTTCTTTGAGCTAATAAAGAGAGTTATTCTTCAAACTTCTTTGTTCTTAATCTTTTCTTATAAATCTATATTTGGTATCAGAGCAAGAAGATCAGGAATCTGTGAGAAGATGACAGACGACGGGAGTTCGGATAACAAAGACAAGTAGATTGCAGTCACAGGAGACAAACCAAAAGAAGGAACATCTTCATCGTCCTCAATATCATGTCCCATGCTGAACACAACTAACTACACGGTTTGGGCCATAAAGATGAGTTTTGTGCTTAAGGTTAACAAGGTCTGGGAGGCAGTCGAAACAGAGCTGATCGATAGTGATAAGAACAACCTAGCCATAGCGTTAATTCTGCAATCTATACCGGAAGCTCTTATATTGCAAGTCGGAGGCCTAGGCATAGCAAAGAAAGTCTGGGAAACAATTCAGAATCGACATGTAGGAGCTGAGAGGGTCAAAGAGGCGAGCTTAAAGACCTTAATGGCTGAATTCGACAGACTCAAGATGAAGGAATCAGAGAAGATTGATGATTTTGCAGAAAAACTTTCTGCAATCTCCTCAAAAACAGCTTCTCTCGGAGAAACTATTGAAGAGTCAAAACTTGTTAAGAAATTCTTATCGAGTCTTCCAAGAAGGAAGTTCATACATATGGTTGCTTCTCTCGAGCAGGTGTTAAACCTCAATACCGTAAGCTTCGAGGATATTGTTGGTAGGTTAAAAGCCTATGAGGAACGTATCTCTGAGGAAGAAGATGCTCAAGAGGATCAAAACAAACTTATGTATGTTAACCAAGAGTCACAAAGTCAAGAATACAATGGAGAATACAGGGGAAGAGGACGTGGTGGAAGAACCTTCAGAGGAAGAGGACGTGGTCGCAGTACTTGGAAGGATCCGTCCCAGGTTGTCTGTTTCAGATGTGACAAGGTAGGTCATTTTGCTTCACAATGTCCAGAGCGTTTGATGAAACTAGGCATAGTGGAAGCAAAAGAAAGTGAAGTTAAAGATACAGAAGAAGCTGATCAACTTATGATGCATGAAGTTGTCTATCTAAACGAAAAATACTGCAGACCGAGTAAGTTTGAAGCCAACACAGATGAGAATAATGTTTGGTATCTCGACAACGGTGCAAGCAATCATATGACTGGAGATCAGAGATATTTTGACACACTTGATCAGTCAATAACTGGGAAGGTTAGATTTGGAGATGACTCAAGGATCGATATCAAAGGAAAAGGGACAATTGCTTTTGTTGATTCATATGGAAAGCCGAGAGTAATGTCTGAAGTATATTTCATCCCGGAGCTAAGGAGCAACATCATAAGCTTAGGACAAGCTACAAAGGCTGGTTGTGATATTCATTTAAAGGGAGAGTACCTAACAATGAGAGATCAAAATGGAAACCTATTGGTTAAAACAGAGAGGTCCAAGAATCGGTTGTATAAAGTTAACATGGGATTAACAAACAATGTTTGTTTAAATCTCTTGGCTACAAGAGAATCAAGTATGTGGCATGCTAGGATGGGACATGTTAACTATACTACACTGTCATCAATTTTTACCAATGAGCATGTGTTGGGAGGTCCAAGTAAACCACTTGACAAAGAGATTTGTGGCTCATGTTTACTTGGTAAGCAGTCTACACAACCTTTTCCGCAAGCAACTAACTTTCGATCAACAAAGAGGCTAGCACTTATACATGGAGATCTCTGCGGTCCAATAACACCAAGCACAAGCGCTGGAAGTCGATACATATTTGTGCTCATCGACGATTATTCACGGTACATGTGGACCATCCTTCTAAAGGAGAAGAGTGAAGCCATGGAGAAGTTCAAGAAGTTCAAAACAATGGTGGAAAAGGAAACAGAAGAAAATATTCAGACCTTTAGAACCGATAAAGGAGGGGAGTTTGTATCTCATGAGTTCAACTCCTTTTGCGAAGATTCTGGCATTGCTCGACACTTAACAGCTCCGTATACTCCGCAACAGAATGGAGTTGTGGAACGTCGAAACAGAACTTCAAAATGCTCTGAATATCAGCGTCAAGGCTAGTCTCTAACCTTGGTAGTGACTTTTTCCACTCTTCCTTTGACATTCCCCTAAAATAGGAGCCCATAATTCTTAGCCCCAAAGGGAGGTTACCAGCAAGGTTTATAACTTTCCAAGCAAGCTTCTTAAAACCATCTTTAGGGGTATTTTGACCAAAAGCATACATGCAGAAGATTTGAAGAGCCTCTTTATCTGGCGGGAAATTCACTTTGTAAATATGGTTAATCCCATGTGCTTTACAAAGTTTCTGATCTTGTGTTGTAATGATGATTCGACTCCCAGGACCAAACCACCAAGTTTCTTTCGCCATGGCATCTAGTTGTACTGACTGGTTCACCCCATCAAGAACGACCATAACTTTCTTGTCTTTCAACCTATCTTGGGCAACTCCTAAATGAGGAATCTCCATATCCTTCTGCTTCGTTATTTGAGACAGAAACATTTGCTGTAGTTGCAACTTCGCGCTGTAGTCATCGGAGCCTGTTGGTCTTGCATAGTTTGCTTTGATATTCTCCATAAAGACACTCAGTTGGAAACTGTTGGAGAATTGGTTGTATAGAACTCTGGCAATTGTGGTCTTCCCAATCCCAGGAGGACCCCAAATCCCAATTATCCTCACTTCATCTGATTCTAGGCGCAACAACGGTTTCATCTTTTCTAAATGACCTCTCATCCCAACAAACCCGTCGAAATCGCTTGATGGTGTGGAATTAATCAATATGTTCGAAATATCAGTGGCAATTTTCTTGATCATGGCGGCTTCATTATCCCTATCAATTAGAGAACATTACATTTAGTAAATAACCATGGAAATATCACACACATTTAGTATATTGTTTAAAAGCTACAAATATATTACAGTTTTTAGGAGCAAATGGGAATCAAAGGGACTAACCAGTTGCTTGAATGATAGCCAGCAATCGTTGCCACTTCTGCCAAAGCTTGTCTCCATCTTCCAATGTCCTCCTTTGATTTACCGGCACAAGTTTTTCTAAAGACTTTCCCAAAATCTCCGGTCAGCTTTTTGACATCAGATGGATCCACTTTATGAAAAACGGCCATCACAGTTTGACCTAACTCTTCTCTGCACTTCATAGTCTCCACAAGTTCGTCAAGACACCATTTTGAAGAAGCTTAGTTCCTAGAGAGCAAGATAATAGCGATCTTAGACCCTCTAATAGCCCGAATAAGCTCGGGACCAATGGATTCTCCTCTTTTGATCTCATTATCAATAAACGGAGTGATTCCCATTCTTTGAAACTCCATCTGAATGTGACTGAGAAAGTCTCTACGGACATCTTCACCGCGGAAGCTGGGAAAGACTTGGTGCGTCCAGATGCAAGACAAAGCAGGTGAAGGAACTGATGAAGGAGACAAAGAAGATGGAGATGATGATGAAGGAGATGAAAAAGATGACTTCTTTTCTTGGTTATCTTGATGAACTCTGAGCTTTCTCAAAAAGGTGAAGAAGCCTATTGCAACAGCAACAATGATAAAGAAAAACGAAGAAGCCATATTAATTAGTATGAACAGTTTTCTTATCTCTTTTGCTTTGCTATCAACTATTACAGAGCTTTAAAGAGAGAGAGCTATGAGGAAGGCTCTGTATACAGTGTAAAAAACGTTGACTTCATTGAGGAAAATCGGTATTTTCATACCCCAGCTAAGGGGGTATGTTGAATTCATACACCAGCTATAACAATGAGTAAATCCATACACAAAGTTTAGTAAAATTCAAATTGGTTGCACCAACTCGACAAATGGTGTAAGAACATGCACAAGCCGTGACGGTGTTATCTGACCGTTAACAGCTGCTTATGTGGATGCGAAAGAAAGAGCTTCTTTTGTCCAAAACGACGTCGTTTCCATTGTCTTCTTCCTTTTTACCTCTTTCACGAGTCGAGAGAAAGTTTGTTCAATTGATTTGGGGATTTTTAGAACATTTAGGATTTTTGGGCGAAATCGATTAAGATGTCTTCATCATCAGCTTCTTCAAGTGAGTAATTGAGAACATAATGTGTTTAGTTTCCTTGTCTTTGTGTATTTTGATAGAAATATTATTTGATTGTGAATTGGTGAATCCGTTATTTGGTGAAGGAGTGAGCAGCGACAGAGTCAATGTCATTGGAAGAGGAATCCCACGAAAATGTAGATGTGGTCGATTCTCTGTAATGAGAACTTCAAACACAATGAAAAATCCTGGAAGACTCTTTCATTGTTGTCCTAATGGATCCGACGAGGTAATCAATATAGTTGGTCATATGAAAATTGTTCTCATAACCTTCTCATAATGTGTATTTTTGTATTAGAATCTGAATCATTTGTTTAAGTGGACCGACATAAGCATGGTTGAGGAGATGGAAGAGGTTGAAAGTGTAGTTGACAAAATAGAAAGAGAAGTGGGAAGCTTAGCAAAGGGATTAGATGAGGTAGAAGCTATCAAAGAAATCGCAAAAAGATGTGAAAAAGATATTGTAGAGCTCAAAGGTGTGGTGAGTTCTTGTGAGAAAGAGATTCAAGAGCTAAGAAGCTTCAAGAACATGATTTTTTGTGGTGGTTTAGTTGTGGTTTTTGTCTACTATGTAATATTTGTGTAATGTGTTGTTGAATGTTTTTGTTGTGATTAAGCATGTAATCATGGAGTTGTTAAGTTTTTTTGTTGTTAACTATGTTAAGATTAACATAAAACTTCAATAAGTTTTGATTAGATGAAAAATAGAAGCCATGTTTTGAGTACAACAAAAACTTGAAATTCACCGAACTACAACCATAAACTACCATGAGATTACCACAAAAACTTTCAATCTCATCGGACAAAAACAAAAAACTAACTTCCATTCGTCCCTTCCTTCTATTCAGCTCATTCATTCCATTCCATGGCTTGGTCCTTGGGTTGGTGCTTGACTAAGTCCTTGGCTTTGTCTTTGGCTTGGTTCTTGGCTTTGTCCTTGACTTGGTTCTTGGCTTTTTCCTTGGCTTGGTTCTTCACCAGTTTTCTTCTTCTTCCACCTTCTACCAACAACTCCCAGAGCCGGACAACTTCTAGTATTATGACCGACGGTACTACACCGGCCACAACGACTATCTCGTCCAGCTTTTGAAACTTTGATTCTCTTCTCCGGTTATTCTTGTTCTTCTTTTCCTTTTGACTTCTTCTTTGGAGACTCATTCTTGCCCTTCTTTCTTTTTTTCTGTCTTTTTGGGACCTTTTGTAACTTCTCGTGGTGGTGGTTGAATCCTAGGCTCCTGAGATCTTATCCAAAAACCAATGCCATTAACTGCTGAGATTGACTCAGAGTAAATCTTGACATTTGTTGATGCCAAGTACCAATCACAGTTAACATAATCTTTAGGATTGTGCTTCTTGGTCAGTATGACTCTTAAAACATGGCGGCAAGGGATCCCTGTCATACTCCATCTTCGACATGCACATGTCTTTGCATTCATATCAACCTTGAATCCATGTTTGTTTTCGAGAACCTCATACTGCCCATTTCCAACCTCCGCTGTCAAACCCAGATTTGATCTACAAAACAGAAATCAAACCCATATTACCGACTAACTCCAAAATTATTAGAAAAGCAAAGTAAAAAAAAGCTTGACTTACTCTAAAAGATGTTCCATGTAATCATGTAGACGAGCAAATTGCTCATCATATTCCTCTTGAATCATCTTCAATGCTTTTGCTCTAGCTGTCCGACACTGATCATAAGTAGCAACTATGGTGTAACGCTCCTCAATCGCATCTTGCATCGCCTTAGCCTTGAATGTCGGATCCTTCCTTATGTCATTCAAGAACAACTGAGCAAGGACTCCACTCTTGATCACTTTACTAAACCCGTCCTTTGTACATGCATGGACATCATTGCATGTCTTCACCATGTACTTTCCAATTTTATCTTCATAGGAGCAGTAGATCTTGAATTTGCAATTCCCTCCAATGGAACACCTTACTTCACTCTTCTCTGAACCCCATCTTGTAAACTTTATATTCTCTCCATTCTTAAGAGCATAGTCAACCACAACTTCTTTAAACTCACCTATACTATCAAAGACTTGCTCTAATTTTATTTCTCCACTACCTTTTTTGCACCTCATATATCTTCTTTCAACGTCCTCGCAATCTGAGTTAGGAGGAGTATCCTCATCATTATCATGCTCTTCTTCGTCAACAAAACCTGCTAAGTTCTCCTCCACTCGATCTTCCATGTCAACAAATACCCTACGAGCATCTCTATCATCACCATGAGAACCATATCTATCACTATGAGCACCATCTCTATCATCGCCAACAGAACCATCTCTATCACTATGAGCACCATCTCTATCATCACCATGAGAACCAGCTTCAAGAAGCTCATGCTGTTCTTTCTCTAGAAAGATTTCTATCGACTTAACCCAAACCGCAGTTGTACACATTTTCTGAAAATTCTCACCTTCATTTATTAACTTCAGCTCTGAAAAATCTTCAAATGGATACTTATACCAGATTTTCTGCCCATAAAGAGGATCGTCCAATGCCGCCATCAGATTAGTCACAACACTTTCTGGTTTGCTTTCAAGGGTTAGAGCCGATCCTCCAACATAAGTAATTTTTTTCCCATCAACAACTCCAAACGCTCCACCATTGTGGCATTGGAATATGACATCCTCATCGGAGCTGAAAAAAAAACTTAAAAGAATTAGAGGGTTTTCTAAATAAACACTCCTAAGTATCTCAATTAAGAAAATCCCTAAATTATAAAAACCCTAAAAATTGAATTAAAATTACCTCATTTTCCGATGACAATACGGTTAACAACACTTTATACACTCTCCACGGTCGACAATCGTTGCTAATTGAATCAATTGACCAATTGATTTTGATTTATTGGTGAAAAGAAGAGAAGAAACATGAGTCGGGATTGAGAAACATAACTCGAGTCGGGAAAGAAGAAGTAGATGGCTTAGGAAGAAGACAATGGAAACGACGTCGTTTTGGACAAAAGAAGCTCTTTCTTTCGTATCTCAATACGACGTCGTTTATTACGTGGCATCCACGTAAGCAACTGTTAACGGTCAGATAACACCGTTACGGCTTGTGCATGTTCTTGCACCGTTTGTCGAGTTGGTGCAGCCAATTTGAATTTTACTAAACTTTGTGTATGGATTTACTCAGTGTTATATCTGGTGTATGAATTCAACATACCCCCTTAACTGGGGTATGAAAATACCGATTTTCCACTTCATTGACTGAGAACGTTGAAACTATTAGCAAAATTACATAGAATCCTCACAGAAAATTACAAGAAGGGGTCCTACATGAGCAACTAGCTAGAGAAGAAGCTTCCTTACAATAATGTTTTAATGGAAGACAAAATCCTTTTCTTTATCCAAGAAAAAAAAATAAAAGACTAAAACAAAATCATAACAAGGAAAAAACACAACTTCACTAGCACAAACAGAAATGTAAAGATAATGCTACGAATTTTTACATGAATCGGTTGTGACATTTTAACTAAGCAGCAACTATAACCACAAAACAATTTCAAAAAAAAAAAGCTTTGATCAAAATCTGAGTGCCATGGTTAGAGACTAGCCTTGACGGGAACACAAGAGTCAAAATACTTACATGGCTATTCCATTTCTCAAATTTCTCTTAATCCGATTTTTGCAAATTGATCTCGCCTTGCCTGTCATCCAGCATCCTCTGTGTAGAAATTGGAAGGCATAGGGGTCCAAAAGATGAAGAGTCTGTAATTAGTCTGAGGCTTTGAACCCGACGCAGATTGAACGCACAGTAAAACATAATTAGCTTTGAGTTAAGAAAAAGGAAAAATCAAAGACTGACTACGACAACAGAACTCTGGCTAGCATCAGCATTAGAAGAAGTCCAGACCACCACTTCCGCTCAAGCTCTTGCGTCTTGTTGTGTGTTCGGTCTACAGATGCTCTGCTCTACAAAGTTGATATTATTCTGGCTTTTTCCGGGCCCGGCCCAGGCCCATCAAACAAAAAAAATGAAACCAAGGTTTATTAAGTCACTAAATTATATCGGGCATATTTATATTAAAAAAAAATTAGGTCTTTTCTTTTCTATTAAAAAGGGAAATAAATTTTAGGCTTTAAACTTTATTCAATTTTTACAAATTTACATGCTTTACGCGGTACATTGATTTCTTTACCTCTATGTTGAGATTCAGAGGAACACCATTCAAGCTCTCGTCATGTTCATCAACATCAAGAAGGGACCTCCACTACGAGTTGGCGTAGCCCGCATTTTCCTATCTTCCAATCGTTACAGTTTTCGAGCTTGAACTCAAAGACAAGCTCGCTGGAAGTCACCTGCTCTTTGCATTCGAATGTGTGCAGATGCTCTGTTAAAACCGGATCTAGCCGATGCGTTAGCCACGTAACATCGGGATCGTCTACAAATATCTCATCATCGTTAGCCTCATCTTCGCCTTCCTTAACCAGGAAAATGCAAGCCTTAAATCTCACGGATCTAGGAAGAGGACTCTCATGTAACTTGATTGTTAATGGACCACCATTTGAAGCTCTGTGAGTGAAGTAGCTGGGAACTTCTCCACCTGGTAACACCGCTCTTCCTCTAGTCTGGATGATGAGGTCTCTTGCTTCTTGATTCAGTTTCAAGCAGTTACCAAAGTTGAGAAAAGTCATTGGATGGTCAAAGGAGCAGTCTAGTCTCTCCAGGGAGACACAGTTTTCTGCGTTTATGATAGAGACAGAATCTTGAATCTGTGGGAGTGATACCAGCTTCCTGCATCCCTTTAGTACAAGAAGATAGAGACGAGATAAACTCTTGATCCATGCAGGAATCTCTTGTATATTTGTACCGCTCAGGTCCAGAGATGCGATGATGTCAAAAGCATAAGGGAAGTCCTTGAGATTTTCAAAGTATGACATATGCAACTCATCAAGACGAGGCCATGACCTAACCGAGGGAGGCACTTCTTCTATTGCGGTTCCTATGAGCCTGAGAACACTAACGTTTGTGGATCTCTCAGGAAACTTTTTCAACAGCGAGCAATTAGTAAGATCAAGTTCAACCAAAGATTCCAAGTTGATATGAGTGGGAAGACTCTCTAGCTTAGAGCATCCTCCTAATCTCAACCTCTGCAACTTCTGAAGGTTTCCAATAGAAATAGGAAGTTTCTCCAGATCTGAGCAATTACTAAGGTCCAATCCTTGGAGATTAATGGCATTCCCAATAGTGGAAGGGAGCTCCATCAGGCTTGAACATCCACTAAGATCCAAATTTTGGAGATTGATGAGATTACCAATAGAGGATGGGAGCTCCAAAAGACTTGAGCATCCATCAAGATATAAATTCTCAAGCTTATCAACATTTCCAATAGAGGATGGGAGTGTGATCAGACTCGAGCAATCACGAAGATACAATTCCTCAAGATTAATGGCATTCCCTATAGAAGAAGGCAATTCTACAAGACTTGAGCATCCACCAAGATCCAAGTTCTGTAGATTAATGGCATTCCCAATAGAGGAAGGCAATTCTACAAGACATGAGCATCCACCAAGATCCAATGTTTCGAGATTAATGGCATTCCCAATAGTGGAGGGGAGTCCCAACAGATTTGAGCATCCATCAAGATCCAAATATCGAAGATTAATGAGGTTTCCAATAGAGGTGGGGAGCTCCAACAGATTTGAGCATCCACCAAGAATAATATTCTCGAGATAAGTGGCATTCCCAATAGAAGAGGTGAGTTTGATCAGACTTGAGCAATCACGAAGATTTAATTCTTCAAGACTAGTGGCTGTTGAAATATCAGGAATCTCCTTCAAGTTTACAGAATCACTCAAATCCATCCTCTTCAAATTTGGAAGCGGCTGTTCAAAAAATAACAAGAATACATATTTATACACTTAGTAATGAAACACTAAGAGAACATATAAACACTTCCATGCAAAAACGGAAGACGAGTCAAAATGTACCATAGACAAATGAAGTCAGACCTACTTACTTTAATTCCTTCCCACAACTTCTCAAGCTTGCTGTGATCCATGGTTAGTGTAACAAGGAAGTTCAAACTCACAATAAAAGACAAACATGTCATAGGAAAATGACTCCAGTGCAGTATTTGAAGTCTACGAGAAAGATAGTTCAGACCTCGCGATAATTGAAATGTATCAGGATCACAATTAAATCTCAAGAATTGTAGGTTAGACATTCCTTCAAAGGCTCTCTCACTTATATCTACTTCTTCTCCAATTCCCCGGAAGTAAAAATTTATCCCAACGACACTTTTACTACCCTGATATAAAGGAAGATAGAAATGGTTAGTTATCAAATAAACTATATTTGTAGGGGCCGGACCAGTGCAATGAAAGACTAATGAATGTCGGAACTTACTTCTGCGTCTCCTGTCAGTACTTCACAAATCTCTCTTCTATCGTGCAAAAACTGGCGTTGTCCGTGCCCTTGAATAGTTTGTTTACGAACAATTTCTCTACCTAGCTTTTCTAGCAAACTATGCATCTCTATACATCCATAGTTGATAGATATGAGTGATTTTTCAGCTAAGACATAAAGCCTTTGCCTCACTTCCAAGAAATTCTTTGCAAGACACTCTTCCACTTTCCCAATCTTTTCAAAGTTAAAAAAAACATGCTATATGAAGAAATAAATATTGATCTTCGTCATCTAAAGCGTCGTAGCTGAACTTCAAAATGCTTCGAATATCAGCGTCAAGGCTAGTCTCTAATCTTGGTATTGATTTTATCCACTCTTCCTTTGACATTCCCCGAAAATAGGAGCCCATAATTCTTAGCCCCAAAGGGAGGTTACCAGAAAGTTTAGTAACTCTCCAAGCAAGCTCCTCAAAACCATTTTTAGGAAACTTTTGACCAAAAGCATACGTGCAGAAGATTTGAAGAGCCTCTTCAGTTGCTGGAAAATCCACCTTGTAAATATGGTTAATCCCATGTGCTCTGAGAAGTCTGTGATCTTGTGTTGTAATGATAATACGACTCCCAGGACCAAACCACCAAGTTTCTTTCGCCATAGCATCAAGTTGAACTGACTTGTCTACGCCATCAAGAACGACAAGGACTTTCTTGTCTTTCAACCTATCCTGGGCAACTCCTAAATTAGGAATCTTCATATCCATATGGTTGGTTATTTGAGACATAAATTGTTGTTGTAATTGCAACTTTGCGTTGTAGTCATCGGAGCCGGTTGGTCTTGAATAGGTTGCTTTGATATTGTCCATAAAGACACTCAGCGGGAAACTGTTGGAAAGTTGGTTGTATACAACTCTGGCAACTGTGGTCTTCCCAATCCCAGGAGGACCCCAAATCCCAATCATCCTCACTACATCTGACTGTAGGCATAACAATGGTTCCATCTTTTCCAAATGAGCTCTCATTCCAACGAACCCGTCGAAATCTCTTGACGGTGTGGAATTAATCAATATGTTCGAAATATCAGTGGCGATTTTCTTGATCATGGCCGCTTCATTATCCCTAACAGTTAGAAGGAAGAAATAATTACAGTTAGTAGATGAACCATGGAAATATCAAACACATATAAAGAAATAAGAACTATCACAGATCTTTAAAGAGAGCTATGATAACCAAAGCTACAAATGTAGAAGTTGAAGAGCAAGTAGAAATCACAAAAATAAACTAACCAGTTGGTTGAATGATAACCAGCGATGGTGGCCACTTCTGCCAAAGCTTGTCTCCATCTCCATATGTCCTGTTTTGTTCTACCAGCGCAAGTTTTTCTGAAAACTTTCCCGAAATCTCCGGTCTGGTTTTTGACATCAGTTGGATCCACTTTATGAAAAATGGGCATCACAATTTGGCCTAATTCTTCTCTGCACTTCATAATCTCCACCAGTTCGTTAAGACACCATTTTGATGAAGCATAGTTCCTAGAGACCAGCACAACTGCGATCTTGGATTCTCCAATTGACCGAATGAGCTCGGGTGCTATGGATTCTCCTCTTTTGATCTCATTATCAACGAAGGAAGTGATTCCCATTCTTTGAAACTCCATCTGAATGTGACTGAGAAAGTCTTTACGGACATCTTCGCCGCGGAAGCTGGGAAAGACATGGTACGTCCAGATGCGAGAAGAAGAAGAAGGTGGAGGAACTGATGAAAGAGACAAAGAAGATGGAGGTAATGAAGAATAAGAACTCTTTTCTTTGTTATCTTGATGAAATCTGAGTTTTCTCAAAAACGTGAGAAGGCCTATTGCAACAGCAACAATGATAAAGAAAAAAAAAGAATCCATTAATTAGTATGATCAATATCACAGTTTTCTTATCTCTTTTACTTGCTGTCAACTATCACAGAGCTTTAAAGAGAGAGCTATTGGAGGCTCTGTATACAGTGTAAAAACGTTGACTTCATTGACTGAGAAAGTTGAAACTATTAGCAAAGTTACATAGAATCCTCACAGAAAATTACAAGAAGGGGTCCCTACATGAGCAACTAGCAAGAGAAGAAGCTTCCTTCAATAATATTTTATAGCAAATGAGATCCAAGAAGAAAAAAACTACATAAAATCATAAGAAGGAAATAGCTAAGGGAAAACCCAACTACACAAATACAAACTCTGCTCTACAAGAAAAGGGTAATCTAAGACTAGTTTCGATGTAACTTAAAAGATTTTCGATAAGAAGAAGCTACGGGAGAAGGTAAGAACCTGACTGAGAGAAGAGAAGCATTCTTCCAATAGTTACGTTCTTTGACCTTGAACTTAAAGAGAAGCTCCGTTCCAAGTTCGAATGTGTACATATGCGCTGTTAAAAGTTGATATATTAGACGCTGGCTATTTCTGCACTTAATACATGAGAGCACTGCGTACATTGTTCTCTTCATCACACGCCCCCGGGTGAGAAGAACCTCTAGCTTAACATTAACCTCTTTTTTATTTTGACATCCCCCATAGCCACCGCTCAGGCTATCATCGTGTTAATCAACATGAAGGCACCTCCATGATTTGGTATACTCTGCATTCTCTGATCTTCCAATCGCTACTGTCGAGCTTGAACTCCAAGACAATCTCGCTGGAAGTCACCTCTGTTTCGACTTCAAATATGTACAAATGTTCTGCTAAAGTTGGATTCATTACATGCCAGCTCTTTTTACACCAAAACGCGACAATACTAGATGGATACTTGTTACCATCGTCACTTTGATGAACCGACAAGATGGCCTTAAATCTCATGGATGTAGGAAGAGGCCTCTCTTTCAACTTTATTGTCAATAAACCCCCGCTTGTAGCTCGATGAGTGAAGTACGAAGGCACTTCTCCACCGGGTAAAAAGGCATGTCCACTAGTCGGTGTCTTGATGATGAGGTCTCTTGCTTCTTGATTCAGTTTGTAGCACTTGGCAAATTTGAGACAAATCTTTGGATTGTGAAAGGAGCAATCTAATCTCTCCAGTGACTCGCAATCTTCTGCATCAATCATAGAGAGGGACTTTGGAACATGTGGTAGTGATACCAGCTTTCTGCATCCCTTGAGCACTAATCGATCCAGACGAGAGATTCTCTTGACCAATGGAGGAACTTCTTGTATCTCTGTATCGCTCAAGTACAGATCTGTGATGCTGTCAAGAGCCTGAGGCAACTCCTTGAGGTTTTCAAAGTAAGACATATGCAACTCATCAAGATGAGGCCATAACGTGATTGAGGGAGGCACTTCTTCTATTGCAGTCTCGCTGAGCTTGAGAACTCTAATGTTTATAGAAATTTCGGGAAAAGATTTCAACACGGAGCAATCAGTGAGGTCAAGTTCAACCAAAGATTCCACGTTAATGTTGGTTGGAAGAACCTCTAGCATAGAGCATCCGTCTAACATCAACTTCTGCAACTTCTGAAGGTTTTCAATAAAAAGAGGCAGTTCAACCAAATTTGAGCAACTACTAAGATCCCATATCTCTAGATTCGTGGTTTTTGCAATAAAAGAAGGAAACTCCACAATATCTGAGCATCCACCGAGATTTAATTTCTTGAGATTAGTGGCATTCCCGAGAGAAGAGGGGAGCTTCATTAGACTTGAGCAATAACTCAGATTCAATTTCTGAAGACTAGCGGCAGTTGAGAAATCAGAAGCTCCTTTAAGTTTTCAGATTCACGCAAATTCATCCTCTTGGGATTTCGAAGCGGGGCTGTACAGACAAATAAACAAGTACATGGTTGTTTCATGATATAATAAACCAGTGATAAATTCGATTATAAAAACTGTAGAAAAGATAATATGATGGATTGATCAAACCTACTTACTTTATTTCCCTCCCACAACTTCTCAAGCTTGCTGTTATCCATGGTTAGTTCGATAAGAAAATCCACGTTCACAGTAGAAGGCAAACATGTCATCGAGAAATAACTCTAGTGTAGTATTCGAAGTTTACGAGACAAATAGTTCAGACCTTGAGATAACTGCAACGTATCGCAGTTACCATCGATTCTTAAGAACTGGAGATTACACATTCCTTCAAAGGCTCTCTCACTTATATTTAATTCTTCCCAATTCCACGGTAGTCGAAATCTATACCTATAACGCTTTTACTACCCTGAAATAAAGCAACAAAAGAAAGAGATGGTTTAGTTATAATCATATATACTATTTGTAGGGAGCAATGCAGTGAAAGACGACTTACTGCTCCATCACCAATCAGTACATCACAAATCTCTCTTCCATCGACCAAAAACTGGCGCTGTCCAGGCTCATGAATAGATAGTTTACGAACAATGTCTCTACCTAGTCTTTCTAGCAAACTATGCATCTCAATACGGCCGCATTGGTTAAAGAGTATGAGAGATTTCTGAGATAAGACGTTAAGTCTTTGCCTCACTTCAAAGAACTTCGTTGCAAGAAGCTCTTCCACTTTCTTAATCAGTCCGTAGTTGAAAAAGCAGGCAATATGAAGAAATAAATCTTGATCTTCATCATCCAAAGCGTCATAGCTGAACTTCAAAATGCTTCGAATATCAGTGTCAAGAGTACTTCTTAACCTTGGTAGTGAGTCTATCCACTCCTGCTTGGACATTCCCCTGAAGTGGGAGCCCATAACCCTTAGCCCCAAAGGAAGTCTACCAGCCAATTTTGTAACTTCCAAAGCTAGCTCCTCAAAGCCATCTTTAGGGGACTTCTGACCAAAAGCATACATGCACAAGATTTGAAGAGCATCATTAGCTGGTGGAAAATCCACCTGGTATATATGGTTGATCCCATGTGCTCTAAAAAGTCTACAATCTTGTGTTGTAATGATAATTCGACTCCCAGGACCAAACCACCAAGTTTCTTTCGCCATCGCCTCTAGTTGTATTGACTTATCCACACCATCAAGAACGACAAGAACTTTCTTGTCTTTCAACCTAGCTGGGGCAAATCCTAAATGAGTAATCTCCATATCCTTATGGTTGGTTATTTGAGACATAAAGAGTTGTTGTAATTGCAACTTTGTGCTGTAGTCATCAGAACAAAGTCTTGTATAGTTTGCATCGATATTGTCCATAAAGACACTCAGTTGGAAATTGTTGGAGAGTTGGTTGTATAAAACTCTGGCGATTGTGGTTTTCCCAATCCCAGGAGGACCCCAAATCCCAATCATCCTCACTTCATCTGAGTCTAGGCGTAACAACGGTTCCATCTTTTCCAAATGAGCTCTCATCCCAATGAAACCATCGAAATCACTTGATGATATGACATTGTTCAACATGTTTGAAATATCAGTGGCAATTTTCTTGATCATGGCATTTTCATTATCCCTAACAAATTCGGAGATCAACAAATGGGTATCAATCCAATGGTAATGTCTAAAGCTATAAGTATATACTATAGTTTAAGAGCAAATGGGAATCACAAGGACTAACCAGTTGCTTGAATGATAACCAGCGATTGTAGCCACTTGAGCCAAAGCTTCTCTCCATCTACCAATGTCTTCCTTTTTTTTACCAGCACAAG
Source organism: Camelina sativa (assembly GCF_000633955.1). Lineage (NCBI taxonomy): Eukaryota > Viridiplantae > Streptophyta > Magnoliopsida > Brassicales > Brassicaceae > Camelina > Camelina sativa. Next base: position 4,621,223 of record NC_025697.1, read on the forward strand.
TTTTTCTAAATACTTTCCCAAAATCACCGTTCAGCTTTTTTACTTCAGATGGATCAACTTTATAGAAAATGGCCACCACTGTTTGGCCCAACTCTTCTCTGCACTTCATAATCTCTACCAGTTCGTCAAGACACCACTTTGAAGAAGCATAGTTCCTAGAGACCAGCACAATTGCGATCCTAGATTCTCTAATGGCCAGAATGAGCTCGGGGCCGATGGACTCTCCTCTTTTGATCTCATTATCAACGAATGAAGTGATTCCCATTCTTTGAAACTCCATCTGAATGTGACTGAGAAAGTCTCTACGGACATCTTCACCCCGGAAGCTTGGAAAGACATGGTATCTGCAGATGCGAGAAGAAGAAGAAGAAGAAGATGGAGGAACTGATGAAAGAGGCAAAGAAGATGGAGGTGATGATGAAGAAGAAGAACTCTCTTCTTTGTTATCTTGATGAATTCTGAGTTTTCTCAAAAACGTGAGAAGGCCTATTGCAACAGCAACAATGATAAAGAAAAAAGAAGAATCCATTAATTAGTATGATGCGAAGATGATTACAGAGATTTAGAGAGACAGAGCTATGTAGAGGAGAAATTACTTCGTGAACACAGAACGTTGACTGAGTATGTTAAAAACTACTTAACAAAACTAGATTAGGTACTTCTTTATTCCACATACCTAATTCCTCATAGAAAATTACAAGAACGTCATACGGGGTCTACAAGTACAGGGACCAACCAGTAAGATAGCAAGGAAGCTTCGTTTAAGGATGTTTTCCTTAGGAAAAGTAAAACTGAACTCCAGAAGAAAATCTATATATAAAAACAAAGAATACTAAAAGATAAAAGAGTAGAACCTAAGTTGTGGCAATTATATTCTTAACAAGAAAATAGCAGTTAAGAAGAACACAAGGGCACCAATTTCAATTAAGTAGTGACCAAAATCTGAGTTCCCTGGATTTGAAACATGGAAACGCAGAAATGTCAAAAATATACTTAGCTCTTCTTGAATCCCTCAATTTTGACAAGCTAAGATGTTCAACGGAGAAATCTTCGTTTACAAACCCATGGCGATATAGCTCGACTTGTCTCTGTAATCGAGAATCGGTCATCAGTGTCGAAATCGGAAGGGATAGGGACAATAGTGGAAATATATTAAAAGATAAAAATTTCAGAAAAGTTGCTCGGGACTTTGAAACACCCAACGTGAATCGACCACACAACCTTAGTCATATTATGTAGGAAGAATGGCTTGAAAGCCACTATCTCGGAGAAGTTGATCAAAAATGCCACCCTTCTATTTCTTATTTTATTGAACAATATTTTTTAAACAGAAAATGGGGAAAAAGTCTAAAGACCCTCTATTAAAAAACGAAATTACATATCCAACCAACCTATTTGACTCAATTCGAATATAACCTATAACTCGACCCATCTACCCAAAATCTAAATTGAGGCCCACCAAAATTATCCTAATTGTAATAAAGAAGAAAGGAGAGGATTTCTCCATCGCCGACCCCCGACCTTTGTTCCTCCGTTTTCCGTTTCTCCTCCCGATTCCAACAAAACCTTTTTTCCGACAAGTTTGTCCGTTTTTCCGACAAGTAAACGCTTGAATCGACGAGTTATGGCGTTAACTCTTCTCTCGGCTAGTCATCTATTCCGTCGACCCTTCTCCCCGACGAGTAACCGCTGCAAACAGAGGATATGTTCTTCTATCCACCTGAATACACCAAGAGTTGTAAATTAGGCACAAGGTGTACAATTAGCTTGCGGTACAACTGAGAACATTGGTACAATTGAGAACAAATACATCATGATTTTAGAATAAACAGACGACAAGTTACGTTGGATGGGATTATATTTTATTTCTTTATTTTCTTATTTTTCAAATTATATTTAAAAAACAAAATAAAATAAAATCAATTCATTAAGGTTAAAGAGGGAATTACATATTATGAGTGGCATACTGATTATATAGTCCCTGATTTTTTTTTCCCAATTTGTGGCATATAAGACTTTCCCTCTATTATGTATCACAGAACAAAATTAGTTTTTTTTTCTTTGTTAAAAAGAAAAACAAAATTATCTTTGAATGACTAAAACTACAACAAGAGAAGTTGGTCTACAACAATTGGAAATATAGCTCTTCACATCCCATATAAATTTTAACATGATAATTATTATTAATACAATTCCCCTGTAAGTTATTTATCCACAAAAATATAACCACAAGATTGAAGAAGGAAGAAGATCAAAGGCTCGCATCAGCGTTAGAACCACCTCCTCCTCCTCCTCTCTTGTTTCCTGTTGTGTTCTTCAGAATCTGCACACACACAAAACAACTCAATACTTGCAACCAAATAAAAACCATTAATCACCACACCAACACAAAAAGAACCTAAACTAATTTGGAGATTATGATAGCTCCTTAGTTCTTCTAACTTCCTAAACTAAATTGGTGAATCCTAGGCTCATCACTAATTGCCAGCAATGTTACAAATCATTGAATATCCAAGATCACGTTAATGGGCAGATAGATGGAAAAACTTACATGTCGAAGCATCTGGTTCTCGTTCTGCAAAGTAGAGAGACGCTCTTCAAGCTCAGAGTTTTTGTTCTCCAAGTCTTTAACTCTGTTTTCCAACTCACTCAAGTACGCCTTTTTCCTCTCTCTTGCTTGCTGTGCTGAAACTCTATTCCTCAACAACCTTTTCTCACCATCAAAAAAAATTACCAAACAAACCCCATCACGCAACCATATTTTTTTCAGCGTTACGAAGGGTAAAGATGTAAATTTTAAGGTGAAGAAAAAGAAAAGAAAAGAAATCAAAACACCTCTTAAGACGCTTGTTCTCTTTCTCCGCCGGTGTCCTCCCTCGCTTCCTTTGACTTTCCCCGACTGTCGCCTGTGTCCTCTCCTGTCCGTTCGCCGATCCAGATTCTCTCCCGGATATTTCTTTCCCCGCAGGTTCTCCTCCGAACTCCGGCACTCGCCTTATCTCCTCATCGCTTTCAATTCCTAAATAAAACCCCCCCAAAAAAAAGAGACTTTAAGCGAAAAGTTCGAAACTTTACTAACATAACCAAAATCACAGATCTTCTCGATCTCGAGAATTTCGTCGGGGAGACTAAAAAACAAAATCTGCAGACCCAATTGAGAATTCATAAACCTAGATGGTGAATTTACTTAGTACCCAATGCATGAGGATAAAAATCAATGAGATCAATCACTGGGAGAAGAAAAAAAAATTGAGTACCTTCTTTGATCTCCAAATGTGGAGCAGAGCTTGAAGATCTCTCACTGCTTGATGGTAAAGAGCTTGCAGCTAAAGAGCTTGTCGCTTGTTCCTGCATTTTTTTCTCTTACTCTTACACAAGATCGATCGAACGAGACAGAGATAGAGATAGGGAGAGAGATTGTTGTAGTCTTTAGTAGCGGAAAAGAGCGGGACTTGGGGATTTACAGAAGAACCAACTTTGGAAAAGAATCTAATTTGCGATACATTTTTTTGGGAAGGAATAAGATTAGTGTGGTCACATCCGTTAGATCTGAGGAAAATCTGACGGATGTAGAGTGTGAGTCGTGGAGGAAACTGAGCCTTGAGGAAAAACAAGGGATCCAAAGGCCCATGAGGTTGGAGCGTGGGTGAAAACGAGCCGTTGGATTTGGTTACCATCTTACGGTGAATAATGGATAACGGGGACAATAGATGGGACCCATGTCTGTCCTGGACATAACTATTTTAGTTCTTTCATTCTGTCACTTTGGCCCACTCGCCTACAACGACCGTCAAAAGTGTTTTTATTTTATTTTATTTATTTATTTTCTGGTGATTTGTTTTTGTCACACGCATTAACTACGAGTAACTGAAGAAAACTACACTAACAGGAGAGGACGAAGTAAAAAGATTGTATAGTACAAAGTTTCTCAGTAAGAAGATAACTACGAACTAAATCCAGTCCAGCCACACCGTTTGACAGGAATAACTAATACTACTATAAACACACCTCGTATTACCAAAAAACAATGTCCTTGATGAGTTTCTGAGAATCCAGAAAGCAAATCATTGCACATCTCAATGGAAACATTATAAATCAAACAGGAGCTTGATATGGAGCACGCTTATCTGGAACTCCGTCCTCTGCTCGCCTATCTTCGAACCACTTCAAAACTCGCTTCCTTGGAAGATTCGTTACTTGAACAATGCTGCTAACCACGGCATTCTATACACAGCAGCATCATTAAACATCATATGTGAGAATTGAGATTAGAGCAATCATGAACTAACATTACATTGATCCAGTGGTAAAGGAGAATCCTTACAGTGGGTCGTTTTGATCTTCTGTAAACTTTTTCTAGTGTTTCAATGTGAGCTTTCTTCACTCTTTTCTGAGCAGACCATCTTTGTTGCATCACATGGACTGCTTCATCTTTTACTTTTTCAACAGGTTCGACCACAACATCTTCTTCAGCTGGTGATGATTCCTCTGGAGTTGGATCAGGTGAGGAGTTTTCAGGTGCTGCTACTGGCGGTTTTTCATCTGGTAGTGTAGCACTTAGCATTAGAAGCTTCGGAGGTGGGTCACGAAGTAATTCAAGAACATAAGCCCTGTCTAGACAAACCTCAGCTGCCAGATTTTTTATCTGCAGACCACAACAAAACCATACGTTAACAATGATGCATTTGAAACTCAGAGGATCTACTTGTTCTTTGTCAATTCTGAAGCAAAACCTGTAAAGCAGACCAACCTAAGAACTATACTAAAGTATGATTCAAACATATGTAAGGCTGTATGCAACATCAAATCATCAACATTGAACTGAAACTTACACTAGTTTTACGACGGCCAGCTTTCAATGCATAAGCCAATCTTCTAAGCTGCCAATTCTTCAGCTTAGTCGGTCTTTCATCTTCTTCTTCACTGTCATCATCATTTTCATCTTCATCATCATCATCATCAATATTATCATCTTCATCTTCATCTTTATCATCCACAACATCAGCAGTGGCTGAACCAAACAAGTCAATGCCATCATCATCATCGTCACCACCACCCAATACTCGAGCTAACTCGTCTGCTAATGCATTTAACTCTTCCTCACTGATCTCCTCATCATCGATTGACGAATTATCATTCTTCAAATCTTCTTCCAATAGATTAAACAATGCCTCAAATGGATCATCCTCTTCCTCGCTTCCTCCATTATCATCTCGCTCAAAACTTTTCTGTCAAAAATAACGAAACCTAAGACTTAAGAGACTGGTACGAAATCAAAAAGAGGCAAAACCAATTTTAGCTCACTCTGTGTATCCAAATTCCAGTCCAATTTGGCCGAAGCAAGTGAGAACATTACCTTTTTGTTCTTCTTCGGCGACGGCGAAGACGAAGACGCGAATCCTTTTCGATTCTTCCCACGAGCAAAAACAAGTACAGATCGAGGGGACGGACTGTGAAATGGAAGAGCTAGACTACAAGGACTAGATTTCCGATTCCGAAATAGAACTCTGTTGACGGACACACCTGACGACGAAGAAAACGACGGAGGAAGAAGATGAGAGACGACGCCGGAAGAAGAAGATAGAGCAACCGCCATTGCTTTTATCATCAAAACTGTTTGCTGTTTTCAGCGGATTGAGAAAGTAATCGGATTTATATGAATCCTCGGAAACGATGCCGTTTCTACTCAAAGGTCTAAACATTCATCCTGTTTTTGGACTAAAATATAGCAAAGCGTGTCGTTTATTAAGTGTTTATTTTGTTCTTCGTCGTTATCGTCTGGTACAACGGATCCACTCTGCTCTCTCTCTCTACACGAAGAAATTTGTATCTCTCTCTAGATTCGATTTCTTTCCGGGATTGGTGATGGCGGATCCAGGGCAATCAAAGGGATGGCTTAAGAAATGGACGTCAATGGCTTCATCGGTCTACTTCGTCTTGATCATACTTCAGATCCCTCTCTTCAGGTAAAATTCATACTTAAAACAATCTCTTAAGGTAAGCTTGTTTTGATTGCTTAATCGACTTAAATCAAGTAAGAAATTCATAAAATTTGACCTTGGAAAAGTGGTGCCAATTGTTTTGGATTTGAACTTGATTACTAGAATAGACTCTTAATTCTATGGATCATTACTTGGTATGGTTTGTCTCGTCTCACTGGTGAATCTGACTTAAATTGTAATCTCAAAATAGGGTTCCATGTAGATCTGGTATTTGTTCATCTCCGATCCATGTGACATCGTCTCAGTTGATTTCTAGTGAGATCTTTCCTGTTCCGGTGATTAAGGCTCTCTTGTACCCTGGTGCTATTGTCAATGGTCTTGCCACCAACATGACGTTTCCAAAGTGGGAGAATGTCTTAGATATTTACAATCTCACCAATGTCAAAGAAGCATCTGCCGTGACCGATCTTCAGCGCCTAGAGGTTTCGTTTTTTTTTCATCCCTAGATAAAGTTCATACTCACTTTCTGATTGTTTGTATAGCTTTATGTAGCAATTAATTACTATGATTCATGTGCCCTCATTAATGCTAACAGTCTCACAAGTGATTTATTTGTTTCCAGGTTCTTGCAGGGAGCTACTTTTCTGTAGCTGGAGCGTTTGTGGGTTTGCTAAAGCCTGGTAGGATGGGCATGTTTGGGTCATTGCTACTAGTTTGGGGTCTTGTTAAAGAAGGAATCTTAGGGAAGCCAGTAAATACCGACCCAGCCAAAACCGTCTACGTGTACCCGACCATGGTGATTGCGATGATCTGCGCTTTCTCTATGATAAAGTATGACTTGAGGAAAGCCACGAGGGCTGCTCCAGCTCGTCCCATTGCTAAACCTCTAATGAGCTCTTCAAAATCTAAGCTGAAGTGAGTTTTGAACGTGCAGTAGGGTTTGTTGTCTTGTCGTTACTGGAAATGCTGTGATAGTTGAATTACACTGTCGCACACTTCACTGTGTTATAGACTCTCATGTATGCTGTATCCTGCCTGAGTTATGTCAGTTGTTTAGTTTCTGTACTTCACTCATTTTCCACAATTGAAATCCAAATTTTCTTTTCTCCTCAAAGGCTTACCCGATCATATTTCCCATGAGACAGAGTCGAGTTTGAATACATTGGTACTGAGTTAGTCTAGTGGAGGACAAAGTAACTACGGTATAGCTGTGATAGCTCACCTACGGTATTGACATAGGTTGAGTTCAGAGCATAAAACCGGTAATCAGGACGAAGTGTTGGAGAAGATGTTACGTTATAAATATAGCATTGTGAAATCAGAACAAACAACATAACAACCCAGCCATAAAACATGAATTCTATATTTATTATTAGTATTACTTTTGTCCCTATTCGTTTTCCAAGAGCTTTTAGGTACAAAATCCCCCAGGATAGTGAATATGTAGCAATGAGAGAAGTAACGGCCTACAATGAAGGCGCCACAGATAGCTACAGAATAACAGACAGACAAAACTGGCACAGAAACAAACACTGGGAAATTCAATGGTCAAAAAGACCACATAACATCCAATGTCTGAAACTAGGTATTTGATCACCTGACTTGGCTATGCTTTCGTTGCTTGATGTCATCTTGAGAAAAGTGATGTGACTCGTTTGGGAGATGTCAGCTTTGCCACGCTCTTAAACTATCAAAGTCATGCAGAATTAGAACCAGTTCAGTCACCAATTTGTTTTTCACTTTTCTTCAATTATCACCATTTTTGAGTTAACAGTGTTTGGAAGAGTAATGTACCTTTGGTTGGTTGTATTTCTCACGGGTGGCAGCGAGGGTACAGCCACTTGTGTTGAGCTGCAAGCCCTCCATTGTGAGAACTGTGCTCTTCAGATCAGCTACCTCATATCTGGTGTAGTGTTGCAGAGTAGGGTTCTATAACCAAGAGCATTCTTTTTATCAGCACTAAAAAAGGCTAACAATAAAACAACGGTTTTCAAGATTCAAGAAATATGAGCTGACCCAAGGATGGTCAGTTTGGTCGAGTGTCCATCTGGCAAGGAAAACAGCTGAAGCAGCAGTTAGTGATGGCAGGAACCTTAGGAAAGTATATTCCATGAGTGTCAATTCGGCGAGATAGTTTGCTAAAAACGCCAATTCAATGAGAGGTGCCTGCAAAACAATTATAAGAGAGAAGGCACTAAATTCAGATTCCAAGTTTCTGTAGTAGTGAGGATTAATGACGGATGGGTCATTATTTAATACCTTGTAAGAAGCTTGAGCTGCTTTAATAAAGCGCCTGAAAAACATAGTCTTGAGGTAAGATGAAAATTGAGTGGTACTATTTTAAAACTAAGCTGGAAAGATGTGATGTAGCAGTTCTGCCCTTTAGTGTTTACCTCAGAAATGTTTTGGTGGTAGGAACCGATAATTTAAAGTGCACCAAATTTAGAACTTGAATCTCCATGCTCAGCACCTGAGACGCAGATTCTAGTTTGTTTATTTTTATCAAGAATCTTTAGACATTAACGACACCGAAATGTGTGATTTGAATGTTAATTACCTCTGATTTTGTGTATGTGTTGGCCGTAATGAAACAAAACTCCTCCACCCGTGGAGCGCAAAGCTCTTCATATTTTCTACAAGGCCCAATAAAAGGTACAAGGAAGAGAAAGCCTTAGTTTCTCTACTTAACAAGTTTACATATATAATATGTACGCGCTCTCCTTGTGATGCAATGCTATTCTTACTGCTATAACCTGATTGACACACACACACACACACACACACACACACAGACAACAATAAAGTAGGGACTTACGAAGCAATAAGCATGCAAGAGACACCAAGGAGCTGGAGTCTTTGCCTTTCAATGTAAGTGTTGGACAGAACCCGGTCGATAAGATTCACTGTTAGGTAAAGTGTATCTGGAACCAGCTTGTAGTCGTCAGAAACCTGAAAAATACCACGCAGTTCACTATTTTACTCAAAAATCTTGGAAAACTATAATCAGTTTGTGCTCAATTTTGTTAAGTAAGCTATGTACAGGAATGTTCAGTATCCTGTTCAATAAAAAACATGATAAGATGATGCCTATATTCACATATATGTGCTAAGTTTGAAGGAAACTAACCTCTACAAGCCAGTCAATCAGAATCTTTCTCATGTCCGGGTCGATATCTCGCTGCACAAGCTCCATATAATTAGCCAAGGGACGTTGTTGAAGCTGCAAGAAAAAAGGGGTTATAACTCCAACAGTCTTTATATGAAGTTGTCATAATGATATTATTTACAAGAAGTTAATTGTGGAAAGATGTAAACCAAATATCTGCATCATGTAATTCAATACCTCTGCAACATGTATGTTGTCGTATATATCAGCAGCATATAAGGTGCAACACTGTGGATCTTCGACGTTGGAATCAATATCTACAACTTGAAGAAAATCCATGACACCAGATCCCTCTTCTTCTGCACAATCCAGTAAGAGATACATACCTTTAGTAAGTTTGAGGAATCTACATTTTGGTATAGACTTCAGTTGTTTCAACCCATGACAGCACAACTTAATGGGAATAACTACTAAAATTTCAGCATTTTGGAGTCCAATGATTGAGTAAAAGTTGGCAAGGAATAAAAATGAACACGGATTTGAGAAGAGTGTGGATTCTGTCATTATATTCATAATTCACAAACACAACAATTCTTACCTTGCTCAGTAATTTCTTCATCTTTAGAATTTGGAAGAGACGCGACTTGGGTTTCAGCCATCCTGATCTTGGACAAATCTTCTGCTAATTTTGATTTTTCTGTATGCATATCCTCCATCATTTCCATGGCGATATTAGCACCTTCCTTTGCTGCTTTATTAGGCTTGTTTAGACATTTTCTGTTAGCCTGCAACGTAATGTCAACAATAAGAAGCTAAAGGGGAAGTTTGTAGGCTATATAACCAACATAAGATGCACACCAAACAAGTTTACCTTGATGTTTACCTATATAACCAACAGAAAATGAAAACATATCATCTGAAAATGTTTACCTTGATGTTGCCTCCCTTTAGGAGTTCTGAATAAATATTTTCTGCAGAAGCATTACTGACATCCTTAAGCACTGCACGTTTCTTTTGGTGATAAACCAGAGGCAGGAAGATTAGAGATTTTAGCATCATCTGCTGTAATTCATTCATGACTATTTATAAGAACATGTTTCATTACCTGTTTAAAAGAGGGTTTTGTTAAAGGTACTGATACTCCTCCCAAGGCATTTTTAGCTCGTGATCTCGTTATGCGAACAAAATTCGCCTGAACATCTGAAGTGGAGACATTTTCTTTGTTTGCATTCGGATGCATCGAAGAAGAGGAATACATAATTTAGTCTAAATAAGCCAGTGGTTTAGCCAACCCTGCAGAACAAACAGCTCCATTAGTCATTGTGTATCCTATAACCTCCATAAAAAAAACCAATGCAGCATAAATTTCAGGAAGAAACAAGCATAGAATAGAAATTGAAACGATTTCTTCATACTCAAATTGAGCCACAGATCCCAATTTCACACAAATTATAACTAAGGAGCGAAATCAGCTTAAACAAGCAATCAACAGCTTATCACAACAAGTTTCCATGTTTCCCCCACCTAATTCGTCATCGTCGGATCCAATTTCAAATCTAATCATACGAAATCGAGCTACGCCTTGTGTTCTTCACAATCCCATAGCAAAATCCATAAAGAAGACCGATGACCTCAACAAACAACGAGCTATAGCGAACACACAAACACACGTTTCGTAAAATCAAATTAAAACGATCTCAACAATTTCAGCTTCTCAGTGATTACCCATGCTCGACGAACAAATACGCAGAAACCAAATAACAAACGGAAACAACAAAGAGGAATTATCTGAATCGATGACCAGAAAAAAAAAAAAAAAANAAAAACATTATCTACAGAAATCGATCAGCCTAAAACCCAAACAACGATTAACTCCGATCGATCAAAACGAAGAGCAACAAGCTACGATTCCCAGAAAAAAAAAAATCATAGAATCGGTAATCAAACAGGAAACGGTGAGCAGACGAGAGAGGTGATGATCATACCTGGCTGAGCAAAATAGGTTTATGAGTTTTGTGAACGAGCTCTAATGGCGCGGTAGAGAGAAGAAGGTCACGCTCCACAGAGATAGAGAGAGAGAGCGTGTGTTGAAATATGTGTAGGTGGGGAGGAGAGCGGAGCAGGAGCGGGGGGAAGCGACTGACTGAAAAGGTACTGTTTGAAATTCAGATTTTTTTTTTTTTTCTTTTTTGCGGAGATAAAAACAAAAATCAGAAAAACAAACTTTCTAGTTAGAAAAAATAACAAAAAAAGACGAATTATTTGCTTTCTCAGGAAAAATCTTATTTTATATGGTAAAATATTGTCAAAATGTACACTATATCTTGGTCTTTATTACTATACAAGGAATAGTGCAACTGTAAATTAATTTCTTTTTAATCCATTAAATATGTTAGACCAGTCAAAAAAATAGAAACAAAATTATATGTTGGGTAATTTATTTTTAAATAAATATATAAATATTGAATTATAAAATACGTGGACGAATGATCGGTCTAGAAATATACAACATATAGTAGAATGAATATGGAATTCTCAACAGTAATAACGGTTTTTCAAAAAGTAACATACGCGCTTTTATACACATGGTAATAGACTAATAGTTGATAATCTTCTATTTAAAAAAAAACAAATATTTCTATTAAATGTGATAAATGTTATGTATATTAATTACATTAAATATTATTGTACTGATATAATATCATTATAGTTTGTGTTTTTTTTTTTTGACCTCTATAGTTTGTGTTTAATTTTACTATATTCTTAATAACATTTAGGATTTTATAATCAGAATTTATCTATTTGCAAACATCAAATCTGATTAACAGACCAATCAATCTAGTATTCAACTTCAGATCAATTACAAATTTTGACATCGCCAAACTGATACATTAATTTTTTTTCAACAATTATTGTCTTTAAATTAATTTGATATATAATTGACAAAATATATGGACAAATGATCGGTCGAGAAATATCCAACAAGTATTAGACTAAATATAGAATTCTCAACGATAGTAACGGTTTTTCAAAAAGTAATATATGCGTTTATATACATACGGTAATAGTTGAGAATGTTCTATTTTAAAAACAAAAAAAAAACTATTAAATGTGATGAATGTTATGTACATAAATTACATTAAATATTGTTGCACTAGTATAATATCATTATCGTTTGTGTTTAAGTTTACCGTATTTCTTAATCGCATTTAGGATTTTATAATCAAAACTTATCACAAACGTTGAATCTAATTCACAAACGAATCAATCTAGTATTCGACTTCGGATCAGTTACAAATTTTGACATCACTAAACTGTTACATTATTTTTTCAACAAATATTAATTTATTATCTTTAAATTAATTTGATTTATAGTTGACAAACAAAAATTGAAATATATGGTCAAAAACATTTATATGTTAATCTCTTTAAAAGGGAAACATAATTAAATAAATTTGAAAAGTAAATGGAGAGGATAATAACAAAATTAGTTGCATTCTCACTAGTATTTCAAAAGATATTACTCACATATAAGAAATTCATTTTTGTTAACACTAGTCAAGAAAACGTTTCTACCAATTCAACAACATTAAATTATACATTGTATTTGGTCATATACGAATCACACCCATACAAATTGTTTTGCACATTTAGAAGGAACTGAGAGAGCATCAAATGTCATATACATACGTCTGAAAAAAAGACTAGAAACACAAATAATTTGTACGATCAAATTATCCATTCTACAAAGTACAAACCTCGATTCCAATATAATATCACTCAATGTACGATCTTTTATTTTTCCCTTTGTACGTAAATTAAATATTATATTAATTTAATATACTACTCATCCTTTACACGTTTTTTAGGTTAAGAAATAATTAATGTTTTTGGCTTATAAATCTCAACTATTTAATTAGTTCGATCGGCATTAGAGAATAAAATATGACAATTTGATATTTAGTCCACAAATTTTGGTTCATGTGTAAATTATTCGGTAACATACAAGTACTAGGTAGATGTTGCAAGCTTAATTATAAAGCTTTTTATTGAAAGTAGGGAAACTTCGTTACAAGGAAGAAGCAGACCACCTTAACTACAGCAAAATAAGTACAAACAAAAACAAAATGAAAGCTTGGCTAAAAGTAGATGATACTTGAATAAATGTTATATACATACGGGTGAATGTTTTGCAAATAATTTACATCAAATGTTGTCGAATATAATACCACTGTCCTTTGTGTTTAATTTTACTGTATTTTTTTAATTAAATTGAGATTTTACGATCAAAATTTATCCATTTCACAAAGTAGAAATCTCGAATCTGGTCCACATACCAATCAATCTAATATTAGAGTTCAGATCAATTACAAATTTTAACATTGCTAAACTAATACCTAATTTATTTTCAACTTTTGTTGTTATCTTTAATTTAATTTTGTATCTTCTTCTTTTTTGTCACAAAATTTAATTTTGTATCTAGTTGACCAAAAAAAAACAAAAAAAATTGATATATCTGGTCAATAATATTTATTTTTCTATCTCTTTACAATGAAAATATAAAAGTAATTGCATTCTCACAATTATTTCGAAATATATTACGAATCGCATACAAATGGTTATGCACAAATAGAAGAAACTCGTAGAATCTTTTTATTGCAACATTATAATTTGTATATACTTGAAAACAAATATTATATACAATTTATATGTATGAAAAAGGACTAGAAAGATAATTTTAATTTGGACGAGGAAAATATCATATTATGTACCAAAAGATAACAATAATATCAGATACTGCAAAATGGGCCATGGATATTTTACTTTAGATTTTAGTTAACTAACGAAAGCCCAAATGTCGCGTAGTCGGAGTATCCTAGTTTCATCGGCGGCCACTTTAATTCTAATTAACTGCGGCGACAATGAACTCTCTGTTCACCTCCTTCCGCCGGAGCCTCCTCTTAAACCCTAATCCTCACCACCAATTCCTTCTTCATAGATTCTTATCATCATCTCCCCGTTCATTCCCGCCCATTCCCGTTGAGCCTCTCATCCAACGGTTACAATCACCCGCCGCACACGATTCTACTTTTACTCCGCCGCATCAAATCACCGTTCCCGATCTCTCCACTATATCTAATCTTCTCGAGAACACTAACCTTGCTCCCGGTTCGAGTCTCGAATCCGCTCTGGATGAAACCGGAATCGAACCGAGTGTTGAATTGGTTCAAGCATTGTTCGATCGGTTAAGTTCATCGCCGATGTTGCTTCACTCTGTGTACAAATGGGCTGAGACGAAACCTGGGCTTACGCTTTCTCCTTCACTGTTCGATTCTGTTATCAATTCTTTGTGTAAAGCTCGTGAATTTGAAATTGCTTGGTCTTTGATTTTTGATCGAGTGAGAAGCGACGGTGGATCGAATCTGGTTTCTGCTGATACGTTCATCGTTTTGATCAGACGGTACGCTCGTGCTGGTATGCAGATCTCTTGTAGTTTCATTAATGGAGCTAGCTTAGAGTAAGCTTTTGCCTTTAGTAATCTAGTTTTGTGAATTTGCTTGTAGGTATGGTGCAGCAAGCTATACGAGCTTTTGAATTCGCTAAAAGTTATGATCCTGTTTGTAAATCAGCTTCAGAGCTTAAGTTGCTTGAGGTTTTGTTAGATGCACTTTGTAAAGAAGGACATGTTAGAGACGCTTCAATGTATTTAGAGAGAAGAAGAGGAATGATGGATTCAAATTGGGTTCCTTCTGTTCGTATTTTCAACATTTTATTGAATGGATGGTTCCGTTCAAGAAAGCTAAAGCAGGCTGAGAAGTTATGGGAAGATATGAAAGCGATGAATGTGAAGCCGACTGTTGTTACTTACGGTACTCTCATAGATGGGTATTGTAGGATGCGTCGTGTTGAGATTGCTATGGAGGTTCTTGAAGAAATGAAGATGGCAGAAATGGAGCTCAATTTTATGGTCTTTAATCCCATAATAGATGGTTTAGGAGAAGCGGGTCGGTTACAAGAAGCTTTAGGTATGATGGAAAGGTTCTTCGTTTGTGAATCAGGTCCTACGATAGTGACTTATAATTCACTTGTGAAGAACTTCTGCAAGGCTGGAGATCTCCCTGGTGCTAGCAAGATACTCAAGATGATGATGGCACGAGGTGTTGATCCCACCCCGACTACATACAACCATTTCTTCAAGTATTTCTCAAAGCATAACATGACTGAAGCAGGCATGAACTTATACTTCAAGTTGATTGAAGCTGGGCATAGTCCAGACCGGTTAACATACCATTTGATCTTGAAAATGCTTTGCGAGGATGGGAAGCTGAGCTTGGCGATGCAAGTGAACAAGGAGATGAAAAACAGAGGAATTGATCCTGACTTATTAACAACCACGATGCTGATCCATTTGCTCTGCAGACTCGACATGTGGGAAGAAGCATTCGAAGAGTTTGAGAACGCGGTGAGACGAGGGATTATTCCACAGTACATCACGTTTAAGATGATTGATAACGGATTGAGATTGAAAGGGATGACCGATATGGCGAAGAGACTGTCAAGTCTAATGTCGTCTCTTCCTCACTCGAAGAAGCTGCCAAATACATACAGAGAAGCCGTAGATGGGCCGCCTGATAAAGATAGAAGGAAGTCTATTTTGCATAGAGCAGAAGCAATGTCTGATGTGTTGAAAGGTTGCAGAAACCCAAGAAAACTCGTGAAGATGCGTGGATCTCACAAGAAAGCCGTTCATGACGATGAAAACTTGATAGATGATCTGAACGAACAACATGGAGATGCAAAGGGTTTTGAGTGAGAGGACACTGGGAGTCTTGAAATCCACTGTAGTTTACAAAGGTTGAGAATGGGCTTGTAACGGGCTCTTTAATAGTACTAGACTGCAAGGCCCATTTAATCTAAAATAAAACTTACAAATGACCTTTTTTCATGTAACCAGCCTAAAGCATCTTGAGCCTTTTCAGACACAACGGGAACGAAATAGAATTCAGACATTAAAAAAAAAAATGTAAAACAAAATTTTGTCTATACACCATTCTGACAGGTATGTGTGTGTGTGTGTATTGTATGTATACATTATTAGATCGAATCTTGCTAAAATTCGATCACGTGCCAATTGATATCATAGAAGTCTCTTACATAGACCTGACATATAAGTGGAAACGTAAAATAATTCGACATGTAAACATTCGGACCAAATACTATAAACAAAACAAAACAAAAAAAATATTTTGCAAAAACATTAGAAAAAAAAAAATATCAAAAATAAAATGATGAGAAGGGGGGGG
>NC_025697.1:4637901-4676503 GCF_000633955.1 Camelina sativa
CAAGAAGAAAAACAAGAAAGACAGAGGGAATCAAAAGATGTAGGAGGTAGTGAGAGGTCCCTCTCTTCTTCAATGAAGCCTACGTAACAAACACAGAGGATGATGACATTATTATAATAAAAACTCTTATTAGGTTTTGTAAAAAAAAATGTTTTGTGTAAAAATTAATATGTCAGCGAAGGTCAAGCTGCTCTTTAAAAGCAACATGCCACTGAGATGTGTTCAGATTTTTGGGGCCACTTCTTCTCTCTTCGTGTAGATTATTTCTAAGTTATTTTTTGATAAAACGTTTTGGTTTTTGGGAATCGAGGTTCTCAATCATATTTCATATATCATCATCAAATCATCACTTCCCAAATTTGGGATTCAAATTCCATGTGAATGTATAATAAAATAAATTCTTAAAGCGGCAACGAAAGTAATAGTACGTATAGTACTTTAAAAAAATAAACAAAGGAAAACGAATGTACAGTAATATTTTTGGAGTAAGTTTTTCTGTCAACGAAAGTAATAATACATGTACAATTATGAAAATTAACTCAAATCTCAATTGGTCAGCCAATAAATAGTGATTGAAAAATGGGTCAATGGAATAGATAGTCAAATTGTGATAGTTAATAAGTAGATTTGATTGGTAACCATGTACTGTAGAAACTATTTAATATGTATTGATTCCCTAAAAAATGCATACGTATTTTACTTCATATTTTTGTCTGTTTATTAAAAAATAATTTTCTTAAATTCTTAAATCTTAAGGCATACATTATTTTTTCTACAAAATATTTTCTGATAATTATTCAGCTAATTTCCAATTTTTTTTGACAATAATAGAATCAGCTCAAAAGATCCAATTTGGGGGAAAAGAGTTCACGAACAAAACATGATGCAGTGACATTCGAGCTTGGCATACCAGGGAATCCGCTCTGACATTTGCATTACGAGGAACTAGAGATAGAGAGAAGGAAGAAAACTCTGCTTGATTTATCTTAATGTCGTCGAGGTAGGGTGTGAAAGTCAGCCATTCATTAGGAGAATACACCATCTTCACCAAATCAGAACAGTCCGTATAGAAAGCCACGTCCGGTAGTCATGTCCGATCATGCATCGCATAGCCCAAATGAGTGCTTCTACTTCAGCATGAAGTGGACACAAACTTCGTCGGAAATTGGTTGCTCCCATATTTGACCTCGAATCTTGTGGGGAAGAACAAACCCAACCTGCACCTGCAAGAGCATTTGTCGCTTTCCACGAGCCATCAACAAAACACCGATACCCGGTAAAAGAGGTAGGGAGGAAACGTGTGGGCCCCCTTTGTCTAGAATCGGGGACAAGCGGAGTATGGAGATGATCCTCATCCTCAACCTCCACCTGGGCCTTCAACCAGACATTCGCCTCACCCTCCGCCAACCGAACTACACCCAGTGGATTTTCCATTACATTCTCAAAAACACGAGCATTTCAAGCTTTCCAAATATACCACATAAGCCACGGGAACGCGGCTATCAGAGAATACGGGTTAGAAGAACCTAAGAAATGGTCCACATTAGCATACACAGACTCCATCGGGAAAGAACCAGGACCTACAGGAACCTGAGCTAAAGCCCACACCTGTCGAGTCGGTGGGCACCGAAAAATAGCATGATTAATTGTTTCCTCCTCAGCCCCACATCGTACACACGCTGAATCACACGCAATACCGCGACGCTGCAAGTTTGCCGAGACCGAAATACATCCTGTCAAGACCTGCCACATAAAATATTTTATTTTTGGTGGACAAGGAACATCCCAGACGCCACCCAACAGAGGAGTTATCTATGGACCCGCTCTAGGGACCATCGTAAGTTGTGATACAGCAAAACGCTCCGTAGCATACCCAGATTTAACTGTGTACTTTCCTGATTTTATATAATGCCAACCCATGGAATCATCTAGGCGACGACTTCCTAAAGGTATAGCCCCTATCAGATCAACATCTTCTGGGGCAAAAAAACTCCTTGAGCCTATCCATACGCCAAGTATTTGTGTGACATTCAATTAAATGAGAGATTTTAAGAGAAGGATCCTTAAGAGGACCCTTGCTGAACGCTGGTCTTGGGGATTGAGCCGGAACCCAGGGATCCGTCCATATCGAAATGGACTCCCCCGAACCAACCCGTATAATAAGCCCTTTATTGACCAAAGATCTAGCGGAAGTAATGTTTCTCCACCCATAAGATGGAGAATAAGAGCGTATCGGATCCATAGGATTGGAATTGCGATAGTACCTGCCCTTGAAAACCCAAGCAAACAGTGTATCTGGAGCCTCAATCAGCCGCCACAGTTGTTTTGCCAACAATGCCGAATTAAAAGCATCAACATTCCTGAATCCCAAACCCCCCAACTGCTTACTGCAACAGAGCTTATCCCAAGCTAACCATTGCATCCCCCCAGACTGTCCTGAAGTACTCCACCAAAAATTCGCCACTGCACTCGTAAGTTTTGACGTTATTGTTTTCGGTAACCGGAAGCACGACATTACAAAAGTAGGGACCGCCATGGCGACGGACTTGATCATCACCTCTTTTCCCCTTTGGAGAGAAGTTTCGCCGACCAACCCGTCGTTCGTCCCTGAAGACGGTCCCGAACGAAAGAAAAAACCTTTGTCTTGGACCCTCCCAGACTCTCCGGTAGCCCTAGATATGATCCCATCCCGCCCAAATTTGAGATCCCCAACACCCCCTGCATCTCCATCCGCACAGCATCATCCACCTTATGACCAATTT
The DNA here is from genome assembly GCF_000633955.1 of Camelina sativa. Classification (NCBI taxonomy): domain Eukaryota; kingdom Viridiplantae; phylum Streptophyta; class Magnoliopsida; order Brassicales; family Brassicaceae; genus Camelina; species Camelina sativa. The sequence goes on from NC_025697.1 coordinate 4,640,664, forward strand.
GGATTGAAGATTTGGCAAAATTTATTTGCTGACCGAAGACAGCCTCATACTGTTTTAAGATATCCAAAATAACACCACACTGAGCCTTATCTACTTTGCAGAAAAAGACTATCATCTGCAAATAACAGATGCGTAATTGGCGGACACTTGTTCGCTACTTTAATTCCTGTGATTTGTTTATCTCGTTCTGCCCGCTTAATATTCGCGACTAAGACCTCCGTGCACAAAATAAACAAATAAGGAGACAACGGGTCTCCCTGCCGTAAACCCCGTTCGGGAACAATCCTACCATTGGGTTGGCCATTTAAAAGAACCTTATATTCAACAGAAGTAACACAAAACATAATTCTAGAGATCCATCTCTCCCCAAATCCCATCTTCCGTAACAAAGCCTCAATAAAACCCCATTCCACCCTATCATATGCCTTGCTCATATCTGTTTTAATTGCCATAAATTTTCCTTTACACGATGGATTTGTTCTTAAACCATGAAACATCTCCTGGGCGATGAGGATGTTATCCGAAATTAAACGTCCTGGAACAAAAGCATATTGCGTTTCCGAGATAAGCTTAAGTAACACTACTTTTAACCGTTGACACATGATTTTCGAAATAAGCTTATACCCCACATTACACAAACTAATGGGCCGCATCTCCGCCATCCGGGTTGGCTTGGCCACCTTCGGGATCAAGCAGATATGCGTCCTATTCAAACTTTTATCAAAAACACCCTCTTCAAAGAACCGATTAACCATGGCCACAAGATCCTCCTTGACCACTCTCCAAGTCTTCTGGAAAAACAAAGTTGTCATTCCATCCGGTCCAGGAGCCTTATCCGGGGACATCAGAAATAAAGCCTTACGGACCTCTGCCTCTGTTGCCTGAGCTGTCAAACTCTCATTTACCTCCTCCGTTATTACCCTCTGCACCTCGCGTAAAGCATCCTCAAAATTAGACGGGTCCATAGAAGTAAACAATTCCTCAAAATACGAGACCGCCACAGTGCAAATATGGTCATCTTTAGTGGACCAAACATCATTCATGTCATAAAGGCCAGTGATCCTATTACGAGCTCGTCGCTGCTTTGTTTGAGCTTGAAAATACTTTGTGTTTTGATCTCCCACCCGCATCCATCGGTTACGACTTTTCTGATACCAATAAATTGCCTCATCATTATAGGCATCCCGCAGACGTGTGGTTAAATCAGTAATGACCCCGATGAAACCGCATCATCCGCTTGAGCCACAACCAACTGGCGTTTGAGATCCTTAATAGTATCTCCTCCAAACGGAATTTCCAATTTTTTGTAATTACAATNAACCTTATATTCAACAGAAGTAACACAAAACATAATTCTAGAGATCCATCTCTCCCCAAATCCCATCTTCCGTAACAAAGCCTCAATAAAACCCCATTCCACCCTATCATATGCCTTGCTCATATCTGTTTTAATTGCCATAAATTTTCCTTTACACGATGGATTTGTTCTTAAACCATGAAACATCTCCTGGGCGATGAGGATGTTATCCGAAATTAAACGTCCTGGAACAAAAGCATATTGCGTTTCCGAGATAAGCTTAAGTAACACTACTTTTAACCGTTGACACATGATTTTCGAAATAAGCTTATACCCCACATTACACAAACTAATGGGCCGCATCTCCGCCATCCGGGTTGGCTTGGCCACCTTCGGGATCAAGCAGATATGCGTCCTATTCAAACTTTTATCAAAAACACCCTCTTCAAAGAACCGATTAACCATGGCCACAAGATCCTCCTTGACCACTCTCCAAGTCTTCTGGAAAAACAAAGTTGTCATTCCATCCGGTCCAGGAGCCTTATCCGGGGACATCAGAAATAAAGCCTTACGGACCTCTGCCTCTGTTGCCTGAGCTGTCAAACTCTCATTTACCTCCTCCGTTATTACCCTCTGCACCTCGCGTAAAGCATCCTCAAAATTAGACGGGTCCATAGAAGTAAACAATTCCTCAAAATACGAGACCGCCACAGTGCAAATATGGTCATCTTTAGTGGACCAAACATCATTCATGTCATAAAGGCCAGTGATCCTATTACGAGCTCGTCGCTGCTTTGTTTGAGCTTGAAAATACTTTGTGTTTTGATCTCCCACCCGCATCCATCGGTTACGACTTTTCTGATACCAATAAATTGCCTCATCATTATAGGCATCCCGCAGACGTGTGGTTAAATCAGTAATGACCCCGATGAAACCGCATCATCCGCTTGAGCCACAACCAACTGGCGTTTGAGATCCTTAATAGTATCTCCTCCAAACGGAATTTCCAATTTTTTGTAATTACAATATCTTAACAGTTATTAACAAACAAAATAGATAAACTGAAAAGCTAGAAAATTATAATTTTGTGGAAGAAAAAATTATCAACCTATAAAAGAATAGAAGGATTGTTTGTGCTTCAAATTAAATTAGAAAGAGTCAACTAAATATTAAATTTGAAACAAGAGTCAACAAATTATCTAAACATTTCAGGCCAGAATCTTCTAAAAGTACTTAACTTTCCCAAAATCTTCGGTTAACCAAAGTATCTATGCGTACTTGACTTTCTTAAAAGCTAAAACTATCATTAAATAATCATCACAACTTTCAAAATCTTTTCCCATATAAAGCTATCAATCTTTTCTCATTAAATGTTGCTTCTAACTAAAATTTTACCCATCTGGTGATACGATGTTTAGATATACGAAGCACCCAAGTACAATGATATTTGCTTCTTCGTGCGTATATTATACTTACGTGTAATTTTCTAAAATGAATATGACGTAAACATATAAAAGAGTGTGAGAGAAAGATCTTGTCTGATAGTTCTCGTACGAAATGATCCAAAATCTGTCAGAGCTCCATCATTGTCGTCCTCGTGGACAACTGATCAAATGAATTTTTACGTATTATTACATGTAAAAATTTATGTTAACTCAATAATATTGACTGAGTTCTAAATACTTTTGTTTTTTTAAAAAAGACAAAAAGAAGAAAGCTAAATAATGTTTTAACTTTTAAGTCATTAACTAGGTAGTAATAGATAGACACTTACTGAGGACAAGTTGGCAAAAAAAAAAAAAAACTATGTCGAAATCATCGTCATCACTCCGTCACAGTCTATCCATATGTCAAAATGATGGCCAAATCATGAACCTACTATACATTCAATTTATAAAAATGACAATGAGGTTTAATAGTAGTATTAAAATGATATGTAGATGTGTAATAGCGTACATAGCCAACTGTTTGAACGTGTGCCATGTGGTATACAAATGTAACCAAAATTAGATGGTGATTACCATACACGATTTTTCTTTTGTTTTTCCTTTTTTTTTGTTCACACTTCACAATTCACATACACGATTTTATTATTTTTAGCTTTATTATAGAACAAAAAGGTTTTTTTGTTTTGTTAATTAAAAGAACAAAAAGTTAATTGCACCACGATGTAAACAAAATTTATTGTGAAGTTAATTAGTCCGGTTGAACAATATCAAAATTTCAGTATGTCTCGTTAACAGCCTGAATATCTATGTTTAGATTAATTTTAGATATTGAATGGAATATATGTTTTGATTAATTTTCGTAGATACTCCATTCAACAAACTTGTGTAGTCAATCAAAGTAAATCTTTGTGGACTCCATTCAATGTCTAAAGGACAATTCAGAGTTGCTACTGTGGACAATAATTAATTTATATATCAAGAACTGCGTATCATGTCGTTAACTATTCAGAGATGCACATTTTATGAGTTTCAAGAGTTTTTTTTTGGTTATAGAGAAAAAGATTCAAAAAGGTGTTTTTTTCAAAATTAAAAGTACCAGGATAGTACTCGCGCGGGAGGATTTTTGTGTGTGTTTTTTATTGTTGTGTGTGGTTTTTTGTTCTTTTTTTATTTTGTGTTTTTTGTGCTTCAATAATAAATAGATCATGTGATAAGAAAATCATTGTAATAGTAGTAGTTTTCTTATAGTCTGAATTCGTCAAAGCTAAAATGCAAATTCAACTCATAACCAATTTACATAAATTGTCTAATTTTACAGCCAAAGGAGTGAATATAAACCAAATTTACAACACATGGTAGCTTGAAAAATAAGGAAAAAACTAAATAAATAAATAAAAACCAAATGTAACTCCATCAGGGGTCATGAAGAAACAAACAAGTCAAACAAAATTGAGACCAAGAACAACAACAAAAAAAAAGTAACTCAATTATTATGATTTATTGAAATGAAGATGGATGATATGGGAACTACAAATATTCCTACTACTCAACGGGCCGTTAGATTTCATCCATTGGTCTTTTATATCATCAGCGATCTTAACGGCATCAAAGGCTGTTCCAGAAAGTCCTCTTCTCGTGAAACCCACCGTGTATAGTCCCTCCTCTCCTTTCCAGCCGTTAGGAAATGGCGTTTTTGGCATTCCCTCTTTTGTGAAAAAACTGTTGTCCTGTAAAATTCAAAATTATCAGACTATGTTCTAAAAATACAGAATAAATACTTGAGGTGGGGGGCGATGAGACAAAGAAAAACATGAAAAAAAACAAAGCGAGTTTTTGTTGTTGTTGTTGTCTTTAGAGATATAATTGTTCTTTTTGGGAATTTTATATAGTGAAAAAGTTTTATTCCATTTTGCATGGAGAAAAGAAGAGTTTTGGAGTGTTGTTCCCTTTGTTGCATGTGTTATGTCCATATCTTAGAAAGCGATGGATGATTCACTAAATGATAACACTAAAAACTATTATTGTTTATATATGGTCTACATACCTTATAATATGCATATCCTTATCATTTTACCATCACCATCACCGTTATTCTTGAAAACGAAGTTTTTAATTGCATGCGTATGTTGTTGGTTCCACATATAATTTCATCATCATCACATACACACACATAGACATAGTCATACTATATAGCAAGAGAGAGAGAGAGAGAGAGAGAGAGAGAGAGAGAGAGTGATTAAGTACCTTAAGCCAGTAGGGTACGTTACTCTTATATCCGGTCGCTAATATTATCGAGTCGAATTCAACTTCTTGCCCGTTTACAAACTTTGCTCCGTTCTTCGTTATTTCTTTCACCGCTTGCGCCACCTAATAGTTAATAACCACAAGACAAATCAATTCATAACTGTTGGAATAAGGAAGTAAAATATTAGCCACATTCATACACCGAAAGTACAAACGCACGCATGCAAACTATTCACTTATCTAATCTTGTAATTCTAGAGGGATAAGAAAACGAGAAGAAAAAAAGATTATGAACTTACTCTAATGTGTCCTGATCGGATTAGAGAAATGGCGCCGACATCAAGAACAGGAGTTTTACCGGTGACGTTCTTGAGTTCAATTGGTCCTGTTTTAGGTCGTCGAAGGCCTAAATGGTCGGTAACACCCAACGTAGAATTAGCAAGAAGTAGGAGAATAGTGTCCACCAGCTTTAGAGGAAACCATTTCAGTAGTGTCATTGCTATTCCAAATGTCGATAGACCAAAGAAGTCTCTTGGTAACACATGTACCTGCGTCATTTAGTTATAATAATTGGTTAGACCCGGTTCCTACAAATAGTTTTGATAATGAGCATGATTAAAATTTTTACTTACAGAGTTTCTAACCACCATATGAGGCAGAGCATTGTATCTACAAAGATCCAAGCTGACCTCCATACCGGAGTTTCCACAACCAACTACCAAAACCTTCCGGTTTGCAAACACCGAACCGGACTTATACGCACTAGTGTGAACAACAGATCCAGTAAACTTCTTCAAACCGGGTATATCCGGAACCACCGGTTCAGCGTTTTCCCCTGTGGCAACCACCAGCCACGTGGATGTGTATACACCGTCTTGCGTCTTCACATTCCATAGACCAGAGACGGCATCGAACTCGGCTTTCTCGACGGTTTGGTTAAATACCGGTTTGATATTAAACCGGGCGGCGTAAGACTCAACGTAGGAGATGAACTGTTGCTTGGAAGGGTATTTTGGAAAGTTTTTAGGGAAAGACATAAGAGGAAGTTCGCAAAAGTGTTTAGGGAGATGGAGTTTGAGACGGTCGTACGTTCTTTTTTGCCATAGAGAAGCTAAGCAATCGGTTCTCTCGAGGATAACCGATGGTACGCCTCGGTTTGATAAACAAGCCGCTACGGCTAAACCGGAGGGACCAGCACCGACGATGATCGGACCAGGAACGAAGATGTGACTAGGCTCTAGTTCTCTACAAGTATCCATGTCGATTAATAAGAGAGAGAGCGAGAGAGAGACTAAGTAAGGAAAGAAGGAAGGAAGGAAGAAAGTGTCTTTATCTTTTCTCTGACGATCACACACACATGCACCTAAGAAGTGTCCTGTTTTAGGGTCTTCTTTTGATTGTTTCTCGGGAAAAACCAAGAAACCAATGTTGGAAATTATAAAGAGAACGCGTAAGATGAGGTGTAAATGCTATAGAGAAGGCGTGAGAGAAAAGGAAAGGATTTGTGTGTGTGTGTGTGTTTCTCAATAAGTAATGGGGGTGGGAGAGAGAGAAGAGAAGTGTTGTGATGTGTGTATAGTGTAGGGAGTAGAGTAGGTCTAAGAGGGGAAAAAATGGTGTATATATTAAATATAACCCACTGGAAAAATCTTTGCCATAGATTCTTTACTACTAGTCAAACCATTTTTTTTTTCTACGATTAATGACATCTTTTTTTTTTCTCTGCTATATATGTCATTTAGCAAAAAAAATTGTATTTCGTGGTTTGCTCCACGAAAAAACTGTCCCAAATATTATAGAAACCAAAATTAAATAAAAAAATTCAAGAGATATTATGCTAATTGAGAAACAATGTTATATATTTACAATATGTTTACATGACTCGGATAAAATAGGGTTTCAAACTTTCAATAATGTGATAACTACTAAGAATTTACATTAAAATGCGATAATGCGCGATTACTCTTATGCTTAACAATTGTAGTACCTCGATACTCTGCGTGAGCAAACATATGTTAAATTTAATTATGTTGTCTATATTGTACGTTTATTACGAACAAAAAAGTTTACTACAAAGACAGTGTTGATGTAAAAAGTTAACATTATCTTTTAAACATTAAAACGAACAATCCGTTGACGTGTATGATTTTTTTTTTTTTTTCGACCAAAATTTTTTTATTACATACAACTTAGATTACATCTGTCCATGATATCGTGTAAGTATATGATATTTGCGTTGACGTGTTTGATCACATTTATACAAATTTTAATAATTAATCTTCTACCGAAAGTTTGTTGAGGTCAAGAAAGTGGAAAACGGAAGATTTATGTAAATAAACGTCTAACTCGAATATTGTTTAGTAAACAATGTTTACTTTAACAAAGGTTATGGCGTTCTGACCTTCTTTCCATCATTACATGAAACTTACAATTTAAAGTTTTTTTTTTATTTTTTATAACCAGCATAAATTATAGTATAGCATACAACATCGTTCTATTTTTGTTATTCAATTGAGATACACAAACTCTCGAATAAGTGTTGTCACATCTACTATTTCTCAGAATTGTTTTTGTCAACAAAATGCAATATGTAGAAATTTATTAACTGTTACTGTTTAACTCAATGTAGAATCTTCTGTGCAATTTTGTTTTTATGTCATAGGCTTTTGGTCTCCCTATGCGTGGTTTCATTTTCGTGCGAAAGAAAGATAATCAAAAGATAACAACCTCTATATTCTAGACTTTGGTTTTGGGGGTGGCTGGAGGGATGATATAAAACAAGCACAATTAATGAGGATTGCACCAAACACATAATTAATAAGTAGATATGTGGAAAATGTAATTGAGTTGCGCATGACTGACCACTCCTTCGTTAAATGTCAACTAATGCAGCCGACCTCCACTTCCCCTATGATATCCTCTGAGGTTGCAATATCAATTTTTAGCATATTTTATGCGAAGCCATCTTTTTCAATGCAACTAATTATGAATCATTTAATTCTAGATTGGATTTTATACTGGACGCATCAACATAAAATATGATATGTCATCTATCAATTAGATAATTTAACTAGCTACTAATAGATTTGAACCAAAATCACTTTTATGACATTTTAATAATATGCAGATAGAACCATAACCATAGGTTATGAGATATCATTACCACACCAAATCCGAGGGATTTCATTCATCATCCAGGTTTTGCAGCCAACGAATGTGATTTATAATGATTTATTCACATGTGTTAGATGAATTGTTTTTTTTTTTTTCGCATATTTGTTGTTTATACTCTTTAGGGTAAAGCCAGAGGAAGAGAAAGTATGGGACTTATTTTATTCAGAAATGTATACGCGTGGTAGTACTGTTTTAAGCGGTAAATTAATTATTTAGTGCATGCTAAACCTCATATCATTGATTAAGGTTTCACACAATTGATTAAGACGTAAGCGATATCCCACGTAAATGTTAAACTATATATTAACTTACTTTCGGGGTATTATTAAATCGATTCAAACATAAAACTATATAATACGCTTTGACCTGGATGGCTGGATGCATATTATTACGTAGACCCAAATGTTTTGTCTAGTCCAATCAAATAAAAAAACCTTATATCACTGGCAACATATGAGGATTGACTTCAACTTTACAATATTTAATCAACACGCCGATTCTTTCATGTATCATCCCTTTTATTTACGTTATTACTCCACATATATGTCTAGTATATGACATGCTCAACTTATTTTACAATCCTTTTAGTTTGCAAATAAATTACAATTAAGTATACATACGTGAGAAAATTATTTATAAAGTAAAAAAAAATGTGTTAAACTAGCAAATATACTTAAGTTTATTCATTAGCAACGTAAATCAAAAAAAAAAAAAAAAAGCTAGCTAGGTAAACCAAATATGCTTCTTGAATAAGTTCAATCTAGTTTAAAATATATTCTGCACTACACAACATTTTCAAAGCTCAAGTGTGTATTAGTAAGAGACTAATTAAGAACCACGTCAACTTGAAAAAACTTGGACGAGAGCTAAATGTTTCTTTTCTTACACAAAGATAACTTCAACTTCAAATCAAACAAATTCTATAGACTTATTATTTATGCATGCTTCGTATAATAGAATGGTCCATATATACATGTGCTTTTGTTAATTAAAATGGTCCTAACATTCAGTTAAATAGAGCCTAGACTCATGAGTAAGGTAGCTGGTAAGAAAAATACAAGTTATACAAGTGTATCAGCTACTATATTAAACTACTCTATATGCACGTTACATAGTGTATCGATGGTCCCTTTGGTTAGACGAGGAATATTGTGGTTCTTGGATGGATCAACATCAGCAATCTTGTATAAACTATCGATAATGGCAAAAATATGAACATTACAATGTAGACAAAAGAATATAGGGTCCCTCAAAAACGTCATCTTCCTCTGGCCTCTTCTCTAATTTTCTCCTTCTGCATTATCCGACTCAATGCTCTTTGGAATTTTTCTGTCAGGCTTGAATATGCCCTCAACCTCAATACCATAGTTACATGACCACACTGATAAGTGATAAACATTGTATATATACCATAGCATTGATACCAAAAAGGTATAATATATATATATATGTGTATAATTGTCCCAAAATATCATAATATGGTCTAAAAATAGTATCCACTATCCACCATGCAAGACAGCAAGAATCAACAAAAAAGCTAGAGTGACATATAATGCCAAAAAATACAGATAATGAAATCAAGAGGTTTGTTGTGTTGACCATTATATGGTGATATTAAATACGTAAACATGTAAAGGAAGGACAGAAGCGTCTGTAGTCCAACGGTTAGGATAATTGCCTTCCAAGCAATAGACCCGGGTTCGACTCCCGGCAGACGCATCTTTTTGTTTTTTTGACAGTTAAAACAAAGTTTCTCATGCTTTACGGTTTCCACAACCACCAGCTAGGGTAAATACAGAAATGCTTTATTTTTTTCATCAGTTTTATAAAACTTGTATTCAAAGTATTAATAGTTTCTACATTGACGTTCACAATGTTATGGTCATGTCTATTATACATCACTAACATACACACACAACATCTCTCACATCAAATATATATACATCACTAGACAAGGGGAGCACAAGAAAAGAATGGCATGTCTCTCTGCTCCAAAGAAAAACCGCCACCACCGATTCCGTCATGATCCAGACCTTGCTTGACACGCCCCAAACGCCTTGCATACAAGACCTGCTCAGAAACAACAGGCAATCTTACTTTCTGATATTCCTCTAGACCCAAACTTAGGTTCTTAGGTCCACACTTCTCCAAGCATTTGCCTAGCACTTCTGCATCAAGAATCGACATGTTTGTGCTTCTTACACCATGAGGGGTTGTGGGATGAGCAGCGTCTCCGACCAGCACGATGTTTCCCCAGTAGATTCGTTCTAAAGGGTCACAGTCGTAAATAACATTAAGGAAAGGATCATTTGTTTCTCTCATGAGTCTCGCCAGCTCGGGGATCCAGATAGTTTCTGCTTCTTGATGCATCTTATTGATCATTTCTTGGCTCACTTTTAGAGTAACAGAGTTGCCCTGATATTGTAATGTCATAACAACAACAAAGCAGAATCAAGAAAACTACTTAAAACGCATTCTAATCAAACCGAGAGAGGAATTAGTCTTTTACTCTACTTACTTTCAGGTCAGGCTCTGGTTGATTGACATACCAAATCCAGTTGAATTTCTTGTTAAAAAGCTCGTAAAACACGGTATGAGTCTGTGCACCGAGATCAAAATACAAACATTTTCCAAGATCCTGATACACTCTCTTAATCCCAGTAACAGTTTCCGAGTTCTCATCCCCTGAGAAATCAAAGACACCTCTCCAAGCACAATAACCAGAGTACCTTACATAATAAAAACAAATGATACAGTTCACAAAATGTTTGCCTGACTCCATATTGTGTCTAAAAACTGAAGATCAGAGTCTCATTTCAAACCTCAATTTAAGGTCAGGTAAGAAAGTTTTCCGAATCGAAGACAAACACCCATCTGCTGTAACTAGCAAATCTCCTTGGATTTCAACGGTTTCTTGAGTTCCCATTACTAAAGCTTTAACCTTTACAGTAGACTTATCTTGTGACATTGTGAAAGATAGAAACTTGTGTCCCCAAAGAAACATGGACTGAGGCAAAGCGTTAAACAGAAGAGCGTGAATGTCTGACCAATAAGATGCTCGGAAATCAAAATTCTCATCTCTTGTTAGAATCCTCGTCACCTTCTTCTCACTATCTGTTGCCTGATTCTGTAAACAAACCCACACAAGAAAAAAGTTTAAAACTTTAGCAAAGCTGGAAAATTTACACTCCGATTGTTTCAATTGTCGAACTAAACTCTCAGTGTTTTTTTTTGTAACCTGATCAATCGAGAGAGGTAAGGTGATTTCATCTAATAGATGTGGACGAGGAAGCCAGGATTTGATGATTTGGCGAGCCTGAGGATCGAGTCCAAGCCCAGCACCAGTAGGACTCCGAGCCGGGGGTTCGGAAGATTTCTCGAGCACCAAAACATCCCAGCCAGCTAATGTGAGCGAGAGTGCGCACGATACGCCTGCGATACTCCCTCCTACTATGATCGCTTTCCCCTTCTTCTCCCCCATCTCACAAGTGTTTTAGTTTCTTCTGCTTCACAAAATATTAACGATAAGTGTTCTTTTGACTTAATGACACCTCTGGGTGACTGAGAAGGTTAGAACTATGTGGGCTTTTACAAGCCTGATATATAGACTCAAGGCCCAGTGATTTGATAGTTCCTGCGATACGGTCACTTGTTGTGTCAATAATTGCAACCAACCACCGCATAGAGGAGGCTCTGAGGTTTTAGAGAGTTTCGAGCTTAAAAAAAGTCAGGGATTGTTTAATTGGCAAACACTGGTTTGTTAAGGAAAAAAAACAAGTTGCTTTCGTTACACAAAGCTGCAATATAAATTTTTTTTGGGGAATTTTTAATGTGAACTTAATCTTATCATTTTTAACGCATCTTACCTCTCCCTTCTTGGCATAACTTATGTGCTTTGTTTGGAAGGAAGGCTGCGCAGTGAGCTAGTAGTAGCTCTTAGACTTCAATTTTCCACATTTTCCCGCTATAAAACATTACATTTTCTTAATTTTTGTACCCAATTTACGAATATTTGGGATTTTTTTTTTTTTTTTGACAATATTTGGGAGTTTTTAGCTCACTTCTTTTACCTGTAAGCCAATTTATGAATATTTGGGAGTTTTAGCTCACTTATACCTGTCCAAGCATATACAAGACTTGGTGCATCTAAAAACACCAGAAAAAAAAGGATACGTCATATCCTATCCTCCATTAAAAACCTGAAAGTAATTGCAACAAAAACAAAAGAGTCAGATGATGTAATCTTTTTATTTTTGCTTTCAAATATTAGCTCAGCTTTTGTTTTGTTTTTACCGTCTATTGACTGTCAAATAGTCCCACACAAGTAAATTTCAACCTGCTGCAGCTTTCTTCGCATTCATCCGTATTGCTTGAAATCCAACCTATTAGTGAAAAAATACCACATATGAGTACTTCTATGCTTGCATACATGACAATCGGGGTTGTTCTAATATATAACAATGGAGCAAGAACCCATGTTCGTAAACACAAAACAACCTGATTCAAAGCTAGTCGTCCAGTTTTATCTTCGCAAATACTGGTGGCAGGGCCCATTGTCTCACAAGCAGATAGCCTCCGCACCTGTATAAAAGAACTGCTAAAAGAATAATATATTGTTCCCTCCCATCACACAAGTAACATAGTGAGAAGGTAAAATAAGCATACCAAAGCCTTATCTGCCATCATTTTCCTCATTGAATAGGCAAAGGCAAGGCTGAAACAAAACAAAAAAGAAGACAAGCAAATATAATCAGCAAAGAGAAGTAAGCTTTCTACTATGAAACTACCACAAGAAAGTAGTGGAAGGGTCTGATATAGCCAAGATAGGAAATACATACGTTAAAGTGATAGCCAATGGAAGACCCTCGGGCACTGCTACTATGAGTCTACGAAAATTGCAACCTGCAGTAATAGCCGAGTATTAGCATTTCTATAGAGGATTTAAACTGCCAGATACCTAATAGACTTGGATGGAAACATACCGCAACAGTAACAACTTTGATCACATCATCAACTACATGACCAATGTCTTCCCTTTAACAAATCCATTTCTCATTTACAAACTCATTTACAAACTCTATATATGGGAGAGTTTCTCATTTACAAACTCTATATGAACACCATCAATCCATTTCTCATTTACAAACTCATCTTGTGATTAACACAAGACTGAGCCGAGGCATTTGAATAGGCAACAAGGGACAGTTAGAGAGGTAATTTAAATTACCTCATTCATTCATGAACCACACCATCAATCCGTTTCTCATTTGTAAACTCATCTTATGATTAACATAAGAGTGAGCGAGGCATTTGTATAGGCAACACCATCAATCAGTCTCTGATTTATAAACTCATCTTATGATTAACATAAAACTGAGCCGAGGCATTTGAATAGGCAACAAGGGACAAATCGTTTAGGCAACACCATCAATCAGTCTCTGATTTATAAACTCATCGTATGATTAACATAAGACTGAGCCGAGGCATTTGAATAGGCAACAAGGGACAAATCGTTTAGGCAACACCATCAATCAGTCTCTGATTTATAAACTCATCCTATGATTAACATAAGACTGAGCCGAGGCATTTGAATAGGCAACAAGGGACAAATCGTTTAAGCAACACCATTTACGAGTGTAACTCATCTTATAATTAGTATAAGACTGAGCCGAAGCATTTGTTGTATAGGCAACACGGGACAGTTAGAGAGGTAATTTAATTACCTCTCTAATGTGTTGGTGAACACTCGTTGTGATCATAAAACGAAAACACATACAAAAAAAATACAAAAACAACCACATGAAAAGAAACAAACACAACGAGAGAAAACAAGAATGTAAAACTCAAGAAAAAACAAACTCGTATGATTCAACTTATTCAACTCCAAGACATAATCTAGATTCTGAGAATAAAAAAAAAACAATACACTGAACCGGGAAAACTTGGAAAACAAAAGAAAAATCGAAGCCGTTAACATAATTAACCACAAACTAGACCAGATGAAACGAAAAGACAGACAAAACAAACAAATCCCTAATGAAACCAGATGAAAAAACAAGAAACAATTCTGCAAAACTCAAGAAAAACACAAACCTGTATGATTCAATTTATTTAAATCCAAGACATAATTTAGAATTTGAGAAAAAAAATCAAAAACAGAACCAGAAAACTTAGAAAACAAAAGAAAATTTTTGAAGGACTAAACAGTAAAACAATATTACTAGTAGATATGCGAAAAAAAAGACAAGCTTTGGAGAGAATCATAAGTACTTCTGCGAAGAACTTTCCCAAGCGGAAGACTTGAATGATGATCTTGTGGATGAAACCCTAATCACAAAAGAGACAAATAAAACCCGATTTTTCTTAAATTCAGAAACCAAATATAAAAGAAAGAACAATATTACATGAAAAAGGAACAATCTTTACCTGAGATTTCCGAAACCTCAGATTAACAAAAGTCGTGAAGAATAAAAGCATTGGTGCGGCAGTAAAAGTAGAAGGAGGATGATTATGAAACCCTAATCAGAGAAATAAAACGGCAGAATCGAAGATTGAGAAAAAATTCAAACCTGTGACCATCGCCAGAAACCCTAATTTGGTAATCGTTGAGAAAAGTGTTTAAGCTGTGCATTTGTCTCTGTATATATAGACACATCTGATTGCTAAAAACTGCGTCGTAGCGGCACATAAAAAAAAGGAAATATTGAGATGACAGCTGTGATGGCAATTTAGGAGTGTGTGCGTCAAAACTGCGTCGTTTTCATAGAATTACAACGGTTGGAAAGACAGCTGGCAGTTTGACAAAAAAGGAAAAAAATTGGCTGTTGTGAGTCAGAACTACGTCGTTATATAACGGTACTTTGCGTCAAACGAGCTCCGGTGGCGGTGGATGCGCTTGATCCGGGCCCATAATGAATTTTAGGCCCAATAATTTGTCTCTCGCCTACGGATTTATCTTCATCATTATTCGTAACTATCATCATCTTTTTATATTCAACAATTGGTTCAAATCAAATTGGCAAGTGGCTGTTGTGAGTCAGAACTACGTCGTTAGCCTTTGTCTCTGTATATGTTTAGACACATCTGATTTGCTAAAAACTGCGTCGTTGGCTCGGAGCGGCACATAAAAAAGGAAAAGATTAATAGTATATTTGAACCAATGCATATTGTTGGTTGAATATAACGCCTACAAAAACTTGACTTATTTCATGGCAGAACTATATATCTACACTTTTTTTTTTTTGTTTAAAGAGACATTAAACATTTACTATTATTTCTCACATTGAATTTTACAATGTTCTTCCATGAGAAATGATTGGCAAATCAAAAAGTTTCTTCCTTTCTTAGATTTTGGAGAGTTACATATTTCGACACCAATTAAAAGTTGTATGGTTTTTCACCAAAAAAAAAAAAAAAAATACTAATAATCAACAGTTGTATGGTCATTTGCATATGAACCCTGATGTTTTATGCTTTCATCAAGCAATTAAGTAAATAAACCCTTCTTTGATTCATTCGTAATTTTCATATAAACCCCAAAAGTTTTTGCTTGCAACAAATAACTGTTTATATCTGTAGTATAAGCAAAGAGAATCTTGTACACAAATAGAAACCCTTCTTTGGAGTAATCATCTCTCCAAAGATAACCAAATAAGAAACACTTTTAGTTCTAGACAAAAAAGAAAGAAACAAACAAAAAAACTAAAAACTTGAACCATCGAACTAGATACCATCCGAGATCTGAACAAAAGCCAGCAAAGTCATCAAACAAATAGACTTTGCTTCAGAGAAATATAGGACACTCCACATGATCCAAGAAGAGGCTCACAGAACGCAAGTTATCTCCAAGTCCTTCAATCTCAACTCTTCTGCCAATATCTTTCTCGCGATCGTAAGTGACAATACAGAAGGGGCTATCCGAAGAGACTGGTGAGAATATGAATTTGCCGGAACTAAGAATGGCACCTCTGCAATCTAATAATCTTCTTCTAGCTAAATCAGCCCAAGAAGGAACCACGATAGAGATCTTTGACCATTCTGGTTTGACGCCAATATCTTCCAAAACCCACATATTACATTTACCAAAATGTAAGTGATTCAATAAAGCTATCTTCCCCTGGTAGTTGACCAATTCAGCTGATTCACCACCATCAATTTCGACACCGTTGGGTAATTTAACAAGAGTAAAACCTTCCGATCTCACATCAAAGGACACAATTAGGGATTCTCGTGTATCTCTGTCACGGGTTGACAAAGCTCCGTAGTAAACAACACCAGTCGTCGTCGTCGTCATACATATCCCTTTGGTTGCAGGACAATGCGGAAACTTACATTCGATCATCCTCCATGTAGCTTCTTCTTTCTCCTTCTTCTGAGATCCTCCTTTTAATGTGAAAACTTGATGCTCTTCGCTCACAACTGCTCCAGAAACTTGAAATACTACCGTCGTGCACAATACTTTGTATTCATCTCCAACCGGATCGTATCCCAAAAACCATGATATCCCTAGTTTTCTGACTTTTGGTAAAACCAAGAACTGGCCCGTGCTAAGATTCGAAACCACCACCTTATCCAAATCTTGAAAGCAGATCAAGCCGCGTACCGGTGGAGAAACGTTGTAACTTTGTGAAAAGAGCCGCTTTCTATCAAGACTCAGAGGAAAACTTGATATCGTACTAGTGTAAGAAGAAGACGGTGACGCTGCCTCCAGAGACTGCTGATAGATTGAGTGGAAGAACCGGATGTCATCACGGTTGAATGTGATGAGAAAACACGGACGAGTTAGCGATCGTTTCAGGTAGAGATCGATGAAACTTTTGCTGCGGATGATAGAAGACCAGAGCTTCGAGACGACGATGAGCTTTGGTACGGATTTAGCTGGCAACTTCAAAAGAATCTTTTCGATCAGATCTCGAGGAAGATCAACCATGGATGTGATGTCGTCTCGTATCTGTGGATCGTTTTCCTTCTTAACCCTCTTCATGGCGATTCCTCTGCTTTTTCTTTCTTTTTTCCCGGCTATATATAACCGATTTCTAAAACCGTTATATATATAAACCCAACGAATCTTTTTCTTTTTGTTTTGGAATAACAATTTATGATAACTGGGTGATGATATATACCCAATGGGCCTCAAATATGAAAGTCCAACATTTTTTTTTTCCCAGGAAAATAAAACTTTTTTAACAAAAGTAAACAATAACAGGTGGTGGCCTACGAAGTAGAGGAGGAACCAATCATGAGCCAAATACAACAAATACGTTATAACATGAAAAACCAATAATTTGTTCCAGGCCCATAATGATTTTAGGCCCAATAATTTGTTCTCGCCTAATTTATCATCATCATTATTTTGTTTATATATAGTTTATTTTATTTTCCCCTAAAAAAATAAATCGCGAGCTTTTCCTTCGTCTGTCCGAACGAACGACGTCGAATTCTAGATTGTTCGACGGCGATGGGAGCTGGGAGAGAAGTCAGCGTATCGCTAGATGGAGTCAGAGACAAAAACTTGATGCAGCTCAAGAAACTCAACACGGTTCTCTTCCCTGTTCGCTACAGCGACAAGTACTACGCCGATGCAATCGCTTCCGGCGAATTCACCAAGCTTGGTTCGTCTTCCTTTTTTTCTATTACAATTTTCATTGGAATGTGCCTTTCAATCAGGACCCTAATTCTTTATCTGATTGTGTTATGATTCATCGAATGTACCTGAGAGTTAGTTGCTTTTTTTTTGGGAGGGGGGGGGNAATGTACCTGAAAGTTAGTTGCTTTTGGGGGGGTTTATGATGAACTGTTTTGTGATTAGGCTTGGTAGACTCTATAAAGGAAGTATCTTTTGCAATCGTGCTTTGCTTTGGTTGTCTTGTCACTTGTCATTTTTTTAAGGTTTGAATATGTGGTTTGTCTTCTTGTTTGTTCGGTTTCGTGAAATTTCTTGACTGAGCCGTGTTTTATTTAGGTTCAGAACTAGTGTCTGATATCAGAAAGAAGATGATTTTGTTTGTAATATTGTTTCTTTCTAATCCTTGAATCGATGAGTTTAGTTGCTTTCTATTGTCTGTTGCTTCGTAAATACTGATTCATGTTTGAGCTTTGTTTGAATACTGCATTATCTTGTTTAAACCAAGCGCAAAGCATTTGTTGTACCTAGTAAAGTAATCCATTACTGCTGATAGACTTATTCACTGAATTTGTTTCGTGTTCCTTTGTGTGAAATGCTTGGTTGGAACATCTTTTTGCGCCAACCAGTTTTTAATATGCACAATAAGATGCGATAATGAAAGTTTAAAGACTGTAGACAACACCTTAACTTTGGCAGTAACTATTTCATTGTTGTTGCCTGGATAGTTATGTTCTTGGTGTGACGGTTACTTTCTCCAATTTGTGAGACAAGGAAATTTCTTCATGCTCTAATAACGGATTTACTCTCTCTCTCTCTCTCTCTCAGCATATTACAGTGACATATGTGTTGGAGCTATCGCCTGTCGGCTGGAGAAGAAAGAAGGTGGGGGCATGCGAATTTATATAATGACGCTTGGTGTTCTTGCACCATACCGTGGGATTGGCATTGGTAAGTCATAAATCTGCTATCCCAAACTTGAATCTTGATACTGACAAAACAAGAATTATATAGAAAACTGTTGCGTAACTCTGTTGTTCCTTACGTTTTAACACATTAGGCTAGCTGTCGTATGGTTAATTCTGTAGTTCTCTATTTAGAGATTCGAACCACCAAGAAATAGTCCTGAGGGTTTTATGCAGTGACTTCCTCGTATATCAAGATCTAAGATTGTATTCCCCTGTTTCAAAAGAAGCAAAACTCATGTCTATAACTTTTGTATCTTGTTTCGTTTTGTCTTTTGCAGGTTCAAAGCTATTGAATCATGTTCTTGACATGTGCTCCAAGCAAAACATGTGTGAGATATACTTGCACGTTCAGACAAACAACGAAGACGCGATCAAGTTCTACAAGAAGTTCGGGTTTAATATCACAGATACCATACAAAACTATTACATCAACATTGAACCAAGCGATTGCTACGTTGTCAGCAAGTCCTTTGCTCAATCTGAAGCCAACAAATGATGAAAAATAGCCAACTCGGGGAAGCCATTCCTCCCCCAGTTTCTTTGTTTCTTCAATTCAAGATCTATTAATGTTATGATGAACCGTTGGTTTCCGAGTTTTGCTTGTCTTGTTGACCTTAAAGTTTCTTATTGATTCTAAATTTTATAGATTCATGGTTATATACTTGCTGGTTTTGGACCTTTTTTGTTTGGGAAAGTTTTAACTTTGCGATTCAAAGCTTTATACTCAGTACTTGCCACTCCAGGGGTTCGAAATTGAGGTTCCATATCTGAAATGTTGTTCTATCAATTTGAGTAAAGAGATACAAGATTCTTATTATGAGTGTTGAATATTGAAGAAAATATAAAGAACTGTAGAAGAAATTACTTTGGCTTGCGTGCCATTAATTCACAGTGAAGACAGAGAGCTGTGTACTCATAGATCCCAAAAACGGCACGATTGTCTAAGAATCTCCGTTCGTCGGATTGACTCCGCCTCTGCAATTAAAGGACCGCTTCCTCGAGCTTCGAGGTCGCTCTCTTACTCTCACTCGATCCGATTGACCAATGCGGCGTTCTCGTTTTGTTTCCCAAGTTTTCTCCGACGTTGCCTTCGCTGACGCCTCCACTATCTCTGCTCCAATCTTCACCACCATGTCTACTCGTACTCCGGTAAATTTCCTCAGCCATGTTCTTTTCGTATCACTCTCGCTGCGTTGCTTCGGTTAATGGAAGACTAATTTTGTTTCTTACGGAGCAGTACAGAGGTGGCCGAGGCGGGAGAAGTTTCTCCGATCGTCCGTACAACAACGACGCAGGAAGAAGAGATCAGTTCGTTACTGAAGACTCGCATTTTCAGTCAGTTCATGACGCCAATCTCCGATTCCGACATGGTGAACCTTACCGACAACATCAGCCTCCGTTTGGTCAGCGGCAGCAACCACCGTTTAATCAGAATTACGGATTTCGACCTCCGCCGCCGTCTCAAGGTCAGTGGCAACAGTTCCGTCAACCTAATCATCCGCCATCCAATCAAAGCTATACGGCTTGCCCTCCCCCGCCGTTCTATCAAAACCAGATGTCTCGACCGCCTCGGCAACGGAGCTTCCGTCAACGGCCACGGTCAAAACCTTCAGATTACCGTGAATGGGAACATGCTAAAACGCCACTGCCTCCTGGCTCCGGTACGTTTTGCTAAAAGTTTGATCTTCTCATTCAACTTCACGCCACTTTCTAATTTTTTCGCAATTTGATTGATTAACTTTTTTTTTTCTGTGTGCAGAAAAGTTTGTTGTTCTATCGTATAATATCTTGGCGGATTACCTTGCAAATGATCACTGGAGAAGTCTTTACTTTCACATACCGAGGAATATGTTGAGTTGGGGAAGCAGAAAGAGCAAATTAGTGTTCGAGCTTGGCCTTTGGTCTGCAGATATAATGTGCCTTCAGGTTATTGTTTCTGCCATATCTTCTTGTAATTATTTGTATGAAGAGGACTAAGAAGACAAAGCTCTGTTGCATATGTCAGGAAGTTGATAAATTTCAGGACTTAGAGGAGGAGATGAAGCCCCGGGGATATAGTGGCATTTGGAAGGTACGTATATATGTTCTAAATTTGTTGAAAAAAACAATTAGGATTTATCTATCTTTCTTACGAGTCAGTGTCACCTGCATTGCGTAGTGTTGTTTAAAGATGGGTGATTTTGAGTTTGTATTTTCCACTGACTCTCTTGGAGTAAAAGATTACTGTATATGGTATGTAAAAGCTTCTAAGAACTAGGCTTCAAATGTGTGGCTAACTCTTTCGTATAAAAATGTAGATGCGGACTGGTAATGCTGTTGACGGCTGTGCAATATTTTGGCGATCAAATAGGTTTGATTCCCTTGCTCTTCCTTGTGTCGTTCAGTCTGGAATCTTGTGCGGAATCTCATTTTTATCATATTAGATTCAAGTTGGTTCATGAGGAAAGCATCCAGTTCAATCAACTTGGTCTTCGGGATAATGTTGCCCAAATTTGTGTTCTTGAGGTAATATAAAAAACCTTATGGGGGTAGTGACTTACATACGTTTGCCACTTTACCCTAAATTAAATTTGGTTCTGTGTAGACATTGTTGACTTCACGTACAAAAGAAAATGAGACCTTTCCACCTGAAAGGTAACTTAACCGTTAACAGTATATATAAATGTTACTATCATATTATTTTATGGATGGATAATTGCCATTCACCAGGAAGTGGCTGACTTCGTTCAGATTTCAGTGGTTTTCTTTATGGGCTATACTTTGTGGGTGGGTTGAAGTGAATTGCCATTTTCTTTTGCAGCTCTGCTGGTTCCCACCGAGTTGTCATTTGTAACATTCACGTACTTTTTAATCCTAAAAGAGGAGACTTTAAACTTGGTCAGGTACTTTCCTTTATTGCCGTATTCTAGTTTGTAGAAATCTCTTTCCAAACGGCAGTTTTACTCTCTGATTTAACTCTATTTATACGTATGAACATGTAAAAGTGTTAGTTGTCTTAGATAAAACTTTTGAAGCAAAACACTTCGCCCTTTGCTTAACTTGGTTTGTTTAACTGTTTCCATTTATCATCTATGTATTTATCTCTGTTACGTAGGTCAGGACACTCTTAGACAAAGCTCATACTGTTTCAAAACTCTGGGATGATGCGCCTGTTGTTCTTTGTGGGGATTTCAATTGTACACCAAAGGTAGGACACTCTTACCTTAACCAGTTGGTATACCCAAAATAACTTGTTTTGTGACATGGTCTTAACATTCTTCCACCTGATTGCAGAGTCATTTGTACAACTTTATTTCAGACCGGAAGGTAAAGCTTCATTGTTAGGCAAGTCCTTCATCTATTAGTAACATTATATATATGGTTCACATTGTATCTTGTGCTGCTCTCTGCAGTTGGATTTGTCTGGTTTGGCCAGAGACAAAGTTTCGGGGCAAGGTTCTGGTGAGTTTCGTCCACCAAGGCCAGAAAATTATACGACGAGGTAGAGCAAGAACTCACCAAGTTCATCGCCATCATTATGTATTTGGTTTTTCAACTTAATATCTCCATGTTTACCCTAGAATCTTTGGGTTCTACTCTGCTTTTGAAATTATCAGCATGGTTGATAGACCTCCTCAATTTTCCAGGTTTCAGTCCACCAATAAATCTCCACAAAGTCAAGTTCAACCACCAGATTCGATCACTAATGCTCATATAGAGAATAACTCCAACATAGATGCCCCCTCCGAAAAGACATCTGACCTTCCATGTGGTGATACAATTCTTGCTGGTCACAAAGCCACCTCCAGCTCAGACCAAGTATTACCAGGCGAGAGTATGGCCGCAGATTGTAATTTTGGAATAGAAAACAGAAAACCTGATGTCTCCGGGAATCTCTCGATATCTGAAGATCTTTCTTCAGTAACCATATCAGATACAGAACCTCAACATGCTTCCAGTGCTAGAGAAGATTTGAATACAGATCATTCTGTAAGTTCCGTTTTATCAGAAACAGAGCATTCTCCTGAGGAAATATGTTCTAGTGATCAAGATATTTCATCTAGTTTCTCCACCAAGGTTGACACTAATTTGGCTGAGGTGAAACTAGATGGCTTAACATTGGACGAACCAGTAGTATTCGCGCAAGATGAAGAAAGTTTAGGTGAAGATGGGGAAACCTTTTTGGCTAAGCTACATGATAATAATGAAGACTTGAGTCAAAAAGGGGAACTTGTAAATGAACTTCCACTTAAATCGGGGTTTGAAGCTCTTAATAGTGACAAAATTACTTATAGTCCATCCTCTTGGACTCCAATGGAGATAGCAACTGCAACAGGTGACCCAGAGAAAACGACGGTTGAACATGCTCTGGAGCTTAAGAGTACTTACTCAGAAGTGGAGGTATTGTAATATATTTCCCTACAGTTTTGTCCTTTTACCTTCTGTTTCTTGAGAAATTATATTATTAGGAAGCTGTTGAAATTTGTGGTTAGGGTCAAGCAAACACAAGGGATGAAAACGGAGAACCTGTAGTGACCAGTTATCACAGATGTTTCATGGGGACAGTTGACTACATATGGTATTAGCATTAGAAGCAAAACCATTTGTGATAAAGATTACTTCATTATTGTGGATTATGCACGTTTTGACATATTCTCATGTTTGATTTCTTGTTTGGGTTAGGCGGTCGGAAGGTCTTCAAACAGTGCGTGTGCTTGCTCCAATACCAAAACAAGCAATGCAGTGGACACCAGGCTTCCCGACTCCAGTAAAATCCCATGATATTGTTTCTTGTATAGCCTAGCTTTTTAACTGAATTGATTACAAATCTTTTTCATGATTGTATTTCTGGTTTTGTTACAGAAATGGGGAAGCGATCACATTGCACTGGTTTCAGAGTTGGCCTTTTGCAGCAGCAAAACTCTGCCCAAAAGCTGATGATAAACAGGTGGGTGACTGCATTAGAAATCTAAGAAAGTGTAAGGACATAAGGTGTTGGAGCTCTTGGGTTCAAGCACATCCTCGTTGCAATGTTGGTGATCTTAACGTCGTCAATAGCTTATTTAATATCCTAGCAAAACATCTAAGAGTAAACTTTAACAGAATCTCATAGGCTCCAGTTTTGTTTTTTCTCTTTATCGTAGTTTACAGTGACAGGTTATATTTGAGTTTTTTTTTTTTGGCGACTCTCAATTTCAGAAAAATCT
This sequence comes from Camelina sativa, assembly GCF_000633955.1. Lineage (NCBI taxonomy): Eukaryota > Viridiplantae > Streptophyta > Magnoliopsida > Brassicales > Brassicaceae > Camelina > Camelina sativa. The sequence goes on from NC_025697.1 coordinate 4,664,603, forward strand.
GCAATACAATAAAGGTTTATCCGTTTAATGCATTCTTCTTAATTTTAAATACCTTCACTGTTTACTCCCAACTCTTTCAGTTTTAGTCTAGACTGATTCTTTCAGTTATTACAGATGAGCACCTAGCGTTATCAATGTCCTTGGGTTCAATATAAGGACATCACACATTAGTACTTAGTCGCTGCAATAATATTCAGAACATCCAAAACTTGTTGCATCAATGGTCGTTTATTCTTGTCCCGCTCGGTGCAACTTTGGATGAGTATGCCCATCAGTTTTGCCGCTTTCATAGGATAATCGGTTCCAAGTCGGGGATCGATTATTTCGCCAATCTTGTAATTTCCGGACAAGAAAGATCCAGTCCGAGCACCTGCGCTTTGATTCCGCAAATTTGTTAATCTGTCTACTGAACCACCTAAAAGCTCAAGCAAGATCACGCCAAATATGTAAACATCAGTCTCCATTCCCACATAACCTACATACATATTACACAGTTGTCTTAACATTAAACAATGAGAGATTAATCAGAATTTGTAAAACAAAACTTAAGAATTTGGTGTACCTGACATGAACCATTCAAAAGGTATGTATTCAGTTCTACCCACAAATCTCTCATGTTTCAAACGTTGATTGTTTGATTCAAGATAAAACAATTTTGCATTGTATTGCTGATGAAATCCAAACTTGGGGATATTAGTTGCTAAGATCGCAAACAAACAGAAGAAGATCAAGGATGGAAATAAAGTCGTAACCTCGTCAAGCATAATATTATGCGGTCTAAGTTCTAGATGTAGCATGCAGTTCTTGATCGAGTGGAGAAAAGCAAGACCTTGAGCTGTTCCAATGGCAATCTTAACCCGTATTTCCCATGGCAATGCCTCTTCTTCTGTTGAGAGAGAAACATTGCAACTGAATGTAAAGCAAAATTATCTTATACCGATTTATAGAAGGGGCACATTAATTAGAAGAGAGATCGATCTTAACTTCCGAAAATGTGATGATCTAAACGTCCTTTGTGCAAGTATTCTAAAACCAAAAGTGAACTTTTTTTGTTATCTTCACAACAGTAACCCAAAATTTTGACCAAGTTTGGATGAGGATATTTTTCTAGAGACTTCACTTCTTCCTGTAGTAGTTTTTTTTTTGCCCATCAATTAGTACACAACACATAAAACAATTAAAAATAAAATAAAATAGTTGAATGAAAAGAGAACAGACTTTGCTTACCATCCACTCTTGCAGAGCCTGTGAACTACTATGAAGACATTCGATGACAGAAACAGGGGTACCTGTTTTAGTTCTTGAGGGTGCAAATGTGGTGTCATCGATGTAGCCCTTGTAGAATGCTCGAAGACAGTGATTCTCGCAAATTTCGACCCTGTCTTGTCTGAATTTCTTCATTGCTTTCATCCATTCTGAGAAGCTGAAGACTCTCATATTCTCGTTTTGTGCCTCCACTTTTCCATTATACATAGATAAGAACTTGAGTTACGTAATTTCTTTTTAAACATTAACAATAGTAAAGTGCTTTTGAAAACATAGATGCATGTACCTGAAACTAGAGGGACGGTGAGAGGCTGGTAAGCATATGAAGAAGGAGGTTGTTGTTGTTTGAAAGGCTTTACAATGTTTCCCATTGTTGATGATGAAAGGCTTGAATTCTCAATACGTAACTCAACTCAAGTTTGGAATTTTGCAAAGATACTTCTGGTTTTATAAAGAGGTTACAAAGTTATTCCAAGTTGTACAAAAAAAAAAAAAAGAAAGAAAGAAACCACTACATATACCTATATGCATGACAGTACACTACTAGTTTACTAAGTTGGGGAAAAAATTCGAAGACTCAAGTAAAGAATCTCAGAAAAGTGTTGTGTCAATTTTAATAAGTTATTGACTTTTATTGCTTTATTGTTGATTAGAAAGTTTTCTAACTCAAGTAAACAATTTCGAAAATAGTATTAAAGAGTCAATTTTAGCTTTATTGCTTTTAGTTGATCTATTGATTACGAATAGAGGCTGTAAATGGTAACTCTGAAACGTAGAGGACACACTTACAATTACTATCGAGTAATGTACAAAAGGACAAAACCAAAAACGCGTTAATTTTGTTTTCCTTCTCTTCTTCTTTCAAAGCTGAAATAGCCTGAACTGAACTGAACGTGTATTTCAGTACTTTATGTATCTTCTTCGTTGGTTCTTATAATTTGAACAAAATAGTCTATAGATTTAAATTTTCTATACTGTAAGGAATAAGGATGATTGGATAATTTATTGAGAATTATGGAATAGGCCCAACTAAAATATTATTGGGTTTATAAAATCCCATATACTTATGGGCTTTAATTTATATCTCCAGGCCCCAATGTTATGCAACAAATGTTCTTCGTCTTCTTCTTCTTCTCTCTCTCTCTCTCTACCAAACAACTCCTCTGGGATTCTGATTCTGTGACTTCTCGCCATTACATTAATTTTAATTATCGCTAAAAGCTTTCGCCATATTCTCATCTTCTCAACATTCTCAGGCGTTTTTCGCGGCATTTATTTCGAATTCGCATGAAGATTCCCTTGTAATGTTTTCATTTCTTCCTCGTTGTCCGTAGTAATTGGTTCTCTCTCTCTCTCTCTCTTCATGGGTTCGGCTTCGATTAGTTACCAATTCGGAATCTCAGCTCGATTCCACGGGAATTTGAATTCGAGGTCGGATGTTACTGTTTCCTCGCTTCCATGTAAAGCTGATGTTTCCAGAAAGATCATATTCTCAGCTCCAAACTCCTCCACTCACAAGGTATTTGATTATTTCTCTCAGTCTCGTTTATGCCAATAACAAAAAAAGTTCCAAACTTTTTATCTGGGTCTCAAGATTTCTATCAAATTGCGTGTTTTGCTTCTTTGGATTTAGATCGTTTTTAGTTGGTGGATTCTCCGAATGTAGGCGTTTTTGATATGCAGGAATGTATAAATCGAGCTCGGGTATGTTCTTTGCCCAATACTGATGACTACTGCGATGAGATATTTGAGACGCCGATACTAGACAGCATTGAAACTCCATTGCAGTTGAAGATATTGAGTGTTCAGGTAACTTTTTGTTGATGTTCTTATGCCATATGTAGTTGAATGAAAAAAAAAAAAAAAACTGAAAGGGCTTGGGGTTGATGAAGTTGGTTTTTTCTTTTTGTAGGAGTTGAAGTTATTAGCTGATGAAATACGTACGGAGCTTCATTCTGTATTATGGAAGAAGATCCAAAAGTCTATGAACCCTAGCTTGGCTGCAATAGAACTTACCCTTGCTCTGCATTATGTTTTCCGTGCCCCGGTTGACAATATATTGTGGGATGATGTGGAAAAAGTAAGCTTATGTTTTGACATTCAGGGGACTGATGATCTGATTTCCTTGTGCTTTGGACCTATTGTTGGAAGGTTTTGATGTGTTTCTTGCTGTGTTAATAGCTTGGTTTGTTCCTTTGTAGACATATGCACATAAAGTTTTGACAAGACGTTGGTCTGCAATTCCATCGAGACAAAAGAACGGTATCTCTGGGGTCACTTCTCAATTGGAGAGTGAATATGATTCTTTTGGGGCTGGGCATGGCTGCAACAGTATTTCTGCTGGGCTCGGTAATTTTTCTCACCCTTTGTTAAGGAATCAGTTGCCTATAGCTTTAGTTTATTTCCTTATCCTTTTGCCTATTTTCCCTAAAACAAGAAGTAGACTTAGCTAATGAACGTTTGGTGTGCTGAACGTTTGTTTTTGTTTTCTTAGGATTAGCGGTTGCTCGAGATATAAAAGGAAAGAGAGACCGGGTTGTGGCTGTGATAGACAATGTGACAATAACTGCTGGTCAAGCATATGAGGCAATGAGCAATGCTGGTTATTTGGATTCTAATATGATTGTTATACTTAATGATAGCCGTCACTCTTTACATCCAAATATGGAGCAGGGATCCAAGGCATCCATCAGCGCACTATCTAGCATCATGAGCAAAATCCAATCTAGCAAAATTTTCCGGAAATTTAGAGAATTAGCCAAAGTATGCATTCCCATACTCTCTTTATTAAACTTAGTTGGTTGCAATTTTGAGGCTGGAAATTTCATGTTCAACAATTGTAGATGTTATTTGATTTTGCTGTGAATTTTGACAGGCTATGACGAAAAGAATTGGAAAAGGCATGTATGAATGGGCAGCCAAAGTCGATGAGTATGCACGTGGAATGGTTGGACCAACAGGATCAACTCTCTTTGAAGAACTTGGTTTGTACTACATTGGTCCTGTTGATGGACACAACATTGAAGATCTAGTTTGTGTTCTCCGAGAAGTATCTTCTCTAGATTCAATGGGTCCTGTGTTGGTCCACGTGATCACAGAGGAAAACCGGGATGCAGAATTCGGAAAGAAGATCATGGTCAAAGGTATATTCCTCTGCTTATGTAATTTTCTCAACACTATCCATATCTTGACATTGACAGTTCATTTTTTGTGTCTCAGACAGACGCACTTACAGTCATTGCTTTGTGGAGGCTTTAGTGATGGAGGCAGAAATGGATAGAGATATTGTTGTGGTTCATGCAGGAATGGAGATTGATGCATCACTTCTTACATTTCAGGAGAGATTTCCAGACAGGTTTTTCAATGTCGGAATGGCTGAACAGCACGCTGTCACATTCGCCGCTGGTCTTTCTTCGGGAGGTCTGAAGCCCTTTTGCATCATTCCCTCTGCTTTTCTACAAAGAGCTTATGACCAGGTTTCACCTTTTTCCCCATCTCACTCGCACAGAGTAAGACTGTTGTTCTAAAATGTTTTATCAGAAGCAAAGGGCCTTAGTGTCTTTGATGGTTTTGTTAGGTGGTCCATGATGTAGATAGGCAAAGAAAGGCGGTGCGATTTGTTATTACAAGCGCAGGGCTTGTTGGATCCGGTGGTCCAGTGCAGTGTGGAGCTTTTGATATAGCTTATATGTCATCCTTACCAAACATGATAGCGATGGCTCCTGCCGACGAGGATGAGCTTGTTAATATGGTTGCAACTGCAGCTTCCATCACTGACCGTCCGGTTTGTTTCCGGTTCCCTAGAGGCTCCGTTGTCGACAGGAATTATCTCGTCCCCAATGGATTACCAATTGAAGTAAGCTCCAATCTAATCTTCAAATCTTTTTGTTGCAAAAGCAGACTGTGCTGACACAAGAATCGCTTTATCATATTAGAGTAGATCGGAAGAGGAAGAGTTCTTGTAGAAGGTCAAGATGTGGCTTTGCTTGGGTATGGAGCCATGGTACAAAATTGTCTTCATGCTCACTCGCTTCTCTCCAAACTCGGTTTGAACGTGACTGTAGCTGATGCAAGATTTTGCAAACCCCTCGACATCAAGCTTGTGCGTGATCTATGTCAGAACCACAAATTCCTCATCACTGTCGAAGAAGGCTGTGTTGGAGGGTTTGGTTCTCATGTGGCACAGTTCATAGCCCTCGATGGCCAGCTCGATGGAAACATCAAGGTAGATAAAAATCAAAAACCCCATCATCTCTTTCAAAGTTCTCATCTTTTTGGTTTCTGATTTACCTTTTTTGTTGGGATTTAAAAATTGGTAGTGGAGACCGATTGTATTACCAGATGGCTACATCGAAGAAGCTTCTCCTAGCGAGCAGCTTGCACTTGCTGGGCTAACTGGACATCACATAGCAGCAACCGCTCTGAGTCTTTTGGGTCGCACTCGAGAAGCATTGCTCCTCATGAGCTAGCATAACCTTCTCATGAGGGATTTACCTTCACAAGAAGCTCAGAGACTTTAAAAGGCATCACATTTATGACTTATTAAGAAGAGTGAATGATGAGTGTAATTATTAAGTTTCTTAAACAAAATTTGTTGATAATATATATATATATTCAGAATTAAAGAAATATGATATCCTGATTTTGGAAGAGCAATCTGCTACGTTTGTATATTGTAAATATTGAGTATGAAAATTTACTAATTACTTTTTAGTTTTTACACGGTTTTCCCAATTTTCATATTCTCAATTTGTTGCTGTTGTTGTCAAGTCTTCTAATATACATACACCTACTAGTTTCTCTATTTGGTGTAAGCGGATACAATGTCCCATATCTGGAAACAAACAAAATTACACTCCAGAGACGTTTGTATTTTTCGACACTTCTTCTTGAGTCATACACATACATTAATTAAAAAAAGCTTTCCTTTTAAAAATTAGTAAAGAGTTACTGTCAATATTCTTTTTTTACAATACCCGATTCCTTCTTCTTCTTCTTCTTCTTCTTCTTCTTATCGATCTGTGTCTCTCTCTCTCTCGCTCGCTCTCGATCATTTCGCTTCTATCTGAATCCTGTGGTTTCGTGTCTTCATGTAAGTTTTCTCCTTGTCATTCGTTTTGTGTCGATCGGAATTTAAGTGGAAAGATCGGAACTTTTACCTCGATTTTATCGGGAATCGAAAAATTCATTCTGATCGTTGCATCTAGTTAAAAAAAAAAAAAAACCCTAATTTGCAGGTCACTTAATTCAGTTTGTTGACAAAGAGTGATGCTTTCTCTCTGTTGCAGTTATAAAAAAATTGAATGATGGAAACAGAAACGGAACATCATAGAACTGTCTCTGTCGATGACAACGATAGCCTCGTACCAGAGCCTAGTTCAACAACAAAAGAAAGCTTTTTTGAAGATTTCTCGCTTACAGGGCAAGTTATGAATCCACAACTTTCAAGTGCTGGCGAAGTTTTGACAAAAGTTGAATTGGATTTTGCTTTTGTCTCTGAGAAATTGGTCAATCTAAGCCTTCTCACTATGCAACTCGGCACCAGGGAAAATGATTTTGAGTCTTTTGTTTCTAAGAAAGTAGAAGAAGAAGAAGAAGAGCCTTCGAGTAATGATGATGATTCGGCTGAGAAGGCGTTGGAGTTTGATCTCTTGTCTTCAATCCTCAATTCAGAGGTGAAAGAACTTGAATCGCTTCTTGGTTTTCTCCAGGACGAGATTCAAAGTGCACGTGTTATGATTTCTCCGTTTCAACATGATGGAGAAGCTTTCTTGGATTTGGAAGGCAATTTGCATGATGCTGAACAGTCTTTGGCTCAGTTAATGGACCAAGTGGTGGAAATGAAGAAGCAATCTTCTAACTTTCAGAGGTTATCTTCTGGTTTGGATGAATTTGGAAGCTGTAAGTGTCTTTTAAACATTTGTCATGATGGCTATAGCTGGAGAAAATTTCTCAGGCTTTGATTAAACTTATGTTAACTTTGTTTTGGCAGGGTCTGGAGGACAAACTGCAGTGTCTCAAAACGATGGTGAGTTTGGTGATCTTAGTGCTAAGATCAAAATGCAGACTGCTGATCAGCAAAGAAATGTTTTGAGGATGCTTGAGAAATCTTTGGCTAAGGAGATGGAACTTGAGAAGAAACTAAGCGAATCAAGAAATACTGAACGTGAGTTAGAGATGAAACTATATTCTTCCGAGCAGGATGTTGTCTACATGGAAGAAGTTACCGAAGATGCCTTCTCGAGGTGGCTTGAGTCAGATAATGCTGCTGAAGTCTTTAAGGGAACGTCAAAGGAGATGTCTGGGAAACTCCAAGTTCTTCAGTTCAATCTCAGCGGTTCTTTTAAGCGGGAAGATAACTTGAAGTCTGAGCTCGTTAATTCAAAGGAACGTTTAGAAGCTAAGGAATGCGCCTTGCACAAACTTGATAGCAGCAATGCAAGACTTCATGACTTTCTTATGGCGCAAACAGAAGGCTTAAAAGAGAGTTTGAGAGAAGCTGAGGAAAAAATGATTCTGTTGAACACTGAGAATTCCTCATTAAGTGAAAAAGTTAGCTCCCTTGAGGATCAACTGAATGAATATGGGCTTCAAACAGAAGATGCGGATGCTACTTCTGGTGCTCTTATAAAAGATCTTGAACGTATCAATGAGGAACTGAAAGATAAATTAGCCAAAACTGAAGCAAGGGCTGAAGAAGCAGAATCCAAGTGCAAAAATCTAGAAGAAAGCCAAAAGGAGCTTCAAGACGAGTTGGGGACTTTCAGAGACAAGGGCTTCACTCTGGAGAAGTTAGCATCGCTTGAGAAACACTTGAGGGACTCAGATCTTCAACTAGAACATGCAGTTGCAGCTGTTGAAGCAAGTAAAGAAAAGCAGAACTTGTTATACTCTACTGTTTCTGATATGGAGGATGTGATTGATGATCTTAAATCCAAAGTTTTGAAGGCTGAAAACAGGGCTGACTATACAGAAGAGAAGTTGATTATGGTATCTGAGTCTAATGCAGAGCTCAACGAAGAACTGAAATTCTTTAAAGGTAGATTGAAAGAAGGGGAGAAATATTTACAGCAAGCAGAAGAAAGAAAAATTCGGACCGCTAAAGATATTGCTTTACATAACAAGATCATGAAAAAACTGGTCATGCAACTAGCTGCTGAACGAGAACGACTTCATAAACAGGTATTAAGACTTTAACACATATGCTCACAAACCCAGTTTGGGTGTTATTTCATCATCATCATAGTGGATGCTTAGATTTTGATACTTTTTTGGCAGATAACTAGCTTGTCAAGAGAGAATTGTGTGTTGATGGTGAAGTTGAAAAAGATTGGAAAATCTGGTATTATGGAGAGTGGCAATGGAAATGAACTTTCGGCAAAGTCTGACCAGAATGCTTCTTCTTGCCATCAAGAAAGTAGTCCTCAAGCCACCGTCACTTCAGTAGTTAATCCAGAGGTATATTAATTCCTCCTTACTGGAATTCTGATTTTGCAGGCATTTAAGTGAAGTCTACCATTCAGCTTTAAGATGGAAGAATTGAATATTGACTTTCTTCTTTGAAGACCTTATAAAAAAAGTGATGTTGGTCACTAATTTTTTTTTTGTAGGAGGAAGAAACAGAATTAAAATCAGATATTGGAAGTGTAAGGAGATTAGATGTTGGAGCTCTTGGATTGAAGCACATTCTCGTTGCAATGCTTGTGATCTTATTATCGTCAATGGCTTACTTTATATCTCAGCAAAACATCTAAAAGTCTTTCACTTTTTCAGAGTCTCATAGGCTCCAGTTTTGTTTTTTCACACTCTTTGTCATAGTTTAACATTACAATGACAGACTATTTTGTAGTTCTTTTTGGCTATCTATCACAGAGAATCTGCTCTAAAAGTTAAAATATGCTTCTTGATTATATATGCTTCACTGTTAACCCCCGACTCTTTCAGTTTTAGTCTCAGCACTTCTCTATACTGATTTTTCCACTTATTACAAGTATTTATTGTTGTCAAACATCAGTACCTCTCTAAACATTAATCCTTAATCTCTGCAATATAATTCAGAACATCCAAAACTTGTTGCATCAATGGTCGTTTCTTTTTGTCATGCTCAGTGCATCTGTAGATGAGTTTACCCATCTGTGTCACCGCATCCGCTGGATAAAGGTTCCAAGTCGAGGATCGATTATTTCCGCAATCTTATGATTATCTAAGCTTTGCCTGTTCTTGATTGTTCCTTCATATCTCGAACCAGTTAAAAGCTCAAGCAAGATCACACCAAATATGTAAACATCGGACTCCATTCCGAAACAACCTATATACATACATTCCACAGTTGTCGTCTTTAACATTTTGAACAATGATTAATCACAAACCAAATTAGTTATATATGTGATTTAGGTGATACCTGACTCACATTCAGGAGGTAGGCATTTGAATATTCCAGCATGTCGACCTTCATCTACCAAACGATGTTGTTTGTTTGAATCAAGATAAAGCAATTTAACATTGTATTGCTGATGATCATCCAAACTTAGATATTAATTTCGATCATACAGCAAACAAAGAAATAATAATAGAAATAAAAATCATTACCACCTCGTCAAGCATAATGTTATGCATTCTGATTTCTCGATTTATCGGGAACTTGTTGATCGAGTGAAAAAAGCAAGACCTTGAGCTGTTCCAATGGCTATCTTAATCCGTATTTCCCATGGCAATGCTTCTTCTTCATCTTCTGATGATGAGGGAAACATGAAACTCTATATGTAATGCAAAAATAATCTATAATACAGATTTTTTATAATTGGGAAGAGATCTTAACTTCCGAAAATGCGACTGTCCAAGCGTACTCTGTGCGAGTATTCGAAAACCAAGAAGAGTGATTTGTTATCTTCACAACAGTAACCCAAAAGTTTGACCAAATTAGGATGAGAAATGTGTTCTAGAGACTTCACTATTTCCTGCCACTCATAGTTTTTGTGCCCATCAGATAAGTGGACAAGACATACAATATGAAAGAGTCAGGCTTTTGCTTACCATCCAGTCCTCTAGAGAGCATGATGACCTATCACATTCCAATTCCATGACAGAAACAGCGAGTCCTGTTCCAGTTCTTGATGGAGAAAATGTGGTTTCATCGAGGTATCCCTTGTAGAATTGTCGAACAGAGCAATCTTCACATACTACTACTCTTGTCTTTTTTGAAATTCTTGGTTGCTTTCTTCAAATCCGTGAATCTGAAGACTCTCAGATTCTCGTTTTGTGCCTCCACTTTTCCATATACATACATACATTTGAGCCACGTATTTTTTGTAGACATTACATGTAAATAATAGTAAAAGTGCATTTAAAAAACAGAGTTGCATGTACCTGAAAGTAGAGGGACGGTGAGAGGCTGGTAAGCAAAAGAAGGTTGTTGTCGTTTGAAAGGCGTTACAATGATTCCCATTGTTGACGATCAAAGGCTTCAAATGCTTGTTGTTTCTCAATCTCTTATTCTCTTTGGCTCTCAAAATTGGAATGGAATTCACAAGTTCGATCTCATAGGGTTTTAACAAGAGTTTGAAACTAATGAAAGAAGCTATAGCAAAGAAAAAAAGTTTTAGACTGGCCTCAGAAATCAACTCTTTGAAAATTTCAATTACTCACTCAGGCCAAACAAAGAAAGTGGCACACAAGGCACGGTTGGGTATGTCTGTATCCATATAAGCCACGTTTGTGGAAATTTTTCTCAGACTCGATTATAGAAAGAAGAGAGAGTCAAGTCCAGTTTGGTAAGTTTTGTTAAGTTGATGAGACTTAGAGGAAGATTTTAATTATTGCAATGTTTTTGATCCTAACGTTGGCTTACTTTTCAGAAATCTCACAGTCTCCAGTTTTGTTTTGTTGTTCTATAAATAAACCACTGAACTACAGTATTACTGTTGCAGGGATTTCATCTTCAAACAATGGCAATGGCTGATCAGCATGCAGAGACATCTTCAATTGCATTAACGGAAGTGTCTGGATAATCCAAGTGTAGAACTTTGTGATTACTTTGATAATTATGAAAAAGCTGTTGAGAATGCACTGTTTCCACCTGGTATTTATACTTAAAGAGGTAACATTTATAAAGTTTAGATTTATCACATTTGTTTCTTGATCAAGTCTATGTATAAGTTTGGGTTTATATATGACCTTGTAACCTATTTCAAGATTTCGTGCACATTTAAGTTTATGTGTGTGTTTGGAAAATTTAACTCGAAGACACCAATATTGTCTCAAGCATCAATTGAGAAACACTTGAGGGACTCAGATCTTCAACTAGAGCATGCAGTTGCAGGCTTGCAGCTGTTGAAGCAAGTAAAGAAAAGCAGAACAAGTTATACTCTACTGTTTCTGATATGGAGGATGTGATTGATGATCTTAAATCCAAAGTTTTGAAGGCTGAAAACAGGGTTGACTATACAGAAAAGAAGTTGATTATGGTATCTGAGTGCTTTACATAACAAGATCATGAAAAAACTGGTCATGCAACTAGCTGCTGAACGAGAACGACTTCATAAACAGGTATTGAGACTTTGTATGATTCTTGTATATATCATCAGTACCTCTAAACATTAATCCTTAATATCTGCAATATCATTCAAACTATCCAAA
>NC_025697.1:4678974-4683257 GCF_000633955.1 Camelina sativa
AGAGGAAGATTTTAATTATTGCAATGTTTTTGATCCTAACGTTGGCTTACTTTTCAGAAATCTCACAGTCTCCAGTTTTGTTTTGTTGTTCTATAAATAAACCACTGAACTACAGTATTACTGTTGCAGGGATTTCATCTTCAAACAATGGCAATGGCTGATCAGCATGCAGAGACATCTTCAATTGCATTAACGGAAGTGTCTGGATAATCCAAGTGTAGAACTTTGTGATTACTTTGATAATTATGAAAAAGCTGTTGAGAATGCACTGTTTCCACCTGGTATTTATACTTAAAGAGGTAACATTTATAAAGTTTAGATTTATCACATTTGTTTCTTGATCAAGTCTATGTATAAGTTTGGGTTTATATATGACCTTGTAACCTATTTCAAGATTTCGTGCACATTTAAGTTTATGTGTGTGTTTGGAAAATTTAACTCGAAGACACCAATATTGTCTCAAGCATCAATTGAGAAACACTTGAGGGACTCAGATCTTCAACTAGAGCATGCAGTTGCAGGCTTGCAGCTGTTGAAGCAAGTAAAGAAAAGCAGAACAAGTTATACTCTACTGTTTCTGATATGGAGGATGTGATTGATGATCTTAAATCCAAAGTTTTGAAGGCTGAAAACAGGGTTGACTATACAGAAAAGAAGTTGATTATGGTATCTGAGTGCTTTACATAACAAGATCATGAAAAAACTGGTCATGCAACTAGCTGCTGAACGAGAACGACTTCATAAACAGGTATTGAGACTTTGTATGATTCTTGTATATATCATCAGTACCTCTAAACATTAATCCTTAATATCTGCAATATCATTCAAACTATCCAAAACTTGTTGCATCAATGGTCGTTTCTTGGTATCCTTCTCGGTGCATCTGTTGATGAGTGTACACATCTGTGTCGCCGCATCCGCTGGATAATTGTTCCCAAGCCGGGGATCAATTATTTCCGCAATCTTATAACTATGGGGCAAGAGAGACGTAGTGCAGACACCTAGGCGTTTCTTGTACTCGAATATATTTATGTATGTCGAACCAGTTAAAAGCTCAAGCAAGATATCATACCAAAGACGTAAACATCGGACTCCTTTCCCAAACTACCTGCATTGCATGCGTTACTACACAGTACACACTTGTCTTAACAACATTGAACAATGAACGATTAATATCAGAATTTTGTAAAACAGATTTTGGTGCACACCTGACGAATATTCAGGAGGTGGACATTTAAATCTTCCCGCAATGTGACCTTCGTCTACCAAACGATGTTGTTTGTTTGATTCAACATAAAACAATTTAACATTGTATTGCTGATGACATCCAAACTCATATATTAATTTTCTAAGATCATAAAACATAAAGAAAGAAGAACTAATGGAAATAAAACCATATATATATATACAACCTCGTCAAGCATAATGTTATGCATTCTAAGTTCTCGATTTAGCGGGTTGTTGTTGATCGAGTGGAGAAAGACAAGAGCTTTAGCTGTTCCAATGGCTATCTTAACCCGTATTTCCCATGTCAATGCTTCTTCTTCTTCTGTTGAGGGAAACATGAAACTCTATATGTAATGCAAAAATTATCTATATATACAGTGTTATAATTGGGAAGAGATCTTAACTTCCGAAAATGTGACGGTCCAAGCTTACTCTGTGCGAGTATTCGATAACCAAGAAGAGTGATTTGTTATCTTCACAACAGTAACCTAAAAGTTTGACCAAATTAGGATGAGAAATGTGTTCTAGAGACCTCACTATTTCCTGCAAGTACTCATAGGTTTTTTGTCCCCCATCAGATAAGTAGACAAGACATACAATATGAAAGAGAGGGTCAGGCTTTTGCTTACCATCCAGTCCTCTAGAGAGCATGAACTATCACATTCCAGTTCCATGACAGAAACAGCGAGTCTTGTTCCAGTTCTTGATGGAGCAAATGTGGTTTCATCGATGTATCCCTTGTAGAATTTTCGAACAGAGCCATTTTCACATTCTACTACCCTGTCTTTTTTGAAATTCTTGGTTGCTTTCTTCAAATCCGTGAATCTGAAGACTCTCAGATTCATATAAGCCAAGTTTGTGGCAAATTTTCTCAGATTCAATTATAGAAAGAAGGGAGAGTCAAGTCCAGTTTGGTAAGTTTTGTTAGGTTGATGAGACTTAGAGGGAGACTTTCTTGCAATGTTTGTGATCCTACCGTTGTCTATCATCAATGGCTTACTGTTTCAGAATTCAGAAATCTCACAGGCTCCAATTTTGTTTTGTTGTTCTATAAATAAACCACTACGTTATTACAAATTGGCGGTCTAGACTTATTTCAACTTCAAATATGATCCAGTCAACCTCGTGAGCGATAGAATTGTTTTAGGAGTTTTGGGAATCTTAGCTCTGTATCTTGCACAAGAGGGGCCTGAAGAGACGGACGTAGCGTTTCAGCAAATACACGAGGAGAACCACGTACAAGAGCTAGTGTTCCGTTTGATACTCCTTATATTGTATACTTGTGAGCATTCCGATATATTTATAAAATGCCTCAAGTAAACAAAAGCCTCCAACAAATATAAAACTGACCAAAAGAAAAAAAAAAAAGAAGCAAATATATATAACAAGAAAACAAATAAACAAATAAGCCAAAACAATAAAACAAATAAGCCAAGAAAACAATAAAACAAACAAGAAAAAATATAAAGGAGTAAAGTTTTTACTTAAACCTGTTCTTGCTATTTGATCTGAGTAAGTAATAATGTATTATGTTCTAAATCTCATGATCGATCTAGCATATTTATAGGAGAGACGTTAACATCAGTCTCCCAAAAAGTCTTCTTAAATTAAAACGTAACACTCTATACTTGCTAAATTTATCCTAAAGTAAATATTATTATTTTGCTTTCACCACTCAATTAAAAGTAAAAATATTTGTGCAGAGACGACTTCATTTGAATAATATTTGCCGAATTCCTCCAAATCAAACATTAGTCCATTATTTAATAATCTGATGAATTTAAAATGGTTTTGACTGATGAGTATTATGATATATATATATATATATATATACATACACACAACTCACTGCAAAAAATAATAATAATAAAACCATCATTCATCAAAACATCATTCAGAAAATAAAAAGCTAGCTCTAACGATTTTCTACTTTATTTATTAAATAAAAATAATTAACGTGTGCTAAGCAAAGCATGTGCTTCTTTATTTCCTGTTTTGCATATGTTAAGTAGAGGACCAATGAGAAACCATAATGAATCTAAAACGATTTTGAATTAACACTAAAATGAAATTCAGTTCAACAAATGCTTACGCAATCCAACTACTCGAGCATAACAAACTTAATTGCAATTAATAGAAAGAAAAAATAACATTTTGGTTTTACGATCAACTTTTTCCAACTTTTGTTTCTTATTTAGAAATTAGGTGTTATCCAAATTAAGTAATATTACCAAAATAAAAAAAAAAAGATTTTATTACTAGAATATTTCGGATATTTTCAAAATACCCAACGCGCCCTTGTTTTATGTTACCGGAAAAAACGTTAATACAAAAATGCCATCACGTCAGAAATCGCTGACGTGTAACCATAAGTCAGCCGTAACGCGTTACAGATGAATGTTGTGGTTGAGTTATAGGTATGTTGCGGATGAGTTATGGAAAAAAACATTTGAGTAAGAGCGGACGGCTGACTTATAGCATAACTCAACCAAGCGTTACGGTTGACTTATTAAAATCTAGTTGAGTTATGCTATAACTCAACCGTCCTTACGGCTGACTTATTAAAATCTGGTTGAGTTATGCTATAACTCAGCCGTCCTTACGGCTGAGTTTTCACCCGATGGTTGAGTTGTCAAAAGTTTGGCTGAGTTATCACTACGACACGACTGAATTACCATTTTCCGACTGGTTGAGTTATGAAAAACGGCTGACTTATGAGCAACTGTTACGGTTGAGTTATCGTACAACTCAACCGTAATAAGCTGACTTATTGTACAACTCAGTCGTGATAGGCTGACTTATCATACAACTCAACCATTTGACGGTTGACTTATTAACAAAAAATTAGTTACTAGAATGTTATTCAGTTACGACTGACTTATTAAACGATACAGCTGACTTATTAAACATACGACGGACTTATTAAACAATACGGCTGAATTTGGCAGCAATTTTTTTGCTTTTTAATTACTGTAATGTTTTTTTAATTACTGTAATGTTTTTCATGTTGTGGCTGAGTTTTATATAGGCTGAGTTATTAATTGTTTGATGGCTGA